>NW_026623619.1:651115-712543 GCF_030028575.1 Malurus melanocephalus
ATCAAGTTCATTCTTGAGGAAAAAAAATACAGGAATTCCTGATTCCTGTTGTGTACCTGTGATCATTTCATGCACCAAACAAGCCAACACCTTTACAACAAATATCCTCTTCCTCTTCAGCAGGATCCACATCCTGTTCCTGCCCTTCCACAGATACAAGACAGAGTGGAACATATTAGATCTGTGTAGAAGTTACCACCAAGACACAAAGGAGTAACTCACGAATTTAGAGATAGGTATCTAATATAATTTAGAGACCTTTAGCAACTTTCATGGTCTTCAGCTGTCAGCACACAACCTGCAGGAACTTTTACATCTTCAATATTTTACAACATTTATCTCAGAATCTTAGAATGGCTGAGGTTGGAAGCAATCTCTAGAGGTCATCTTGTCCCTGCTGAAAGCAAGGCACCAAGAGRTGCTTGCCCCAACCACCCTGCTGAAACAAGGCCACTTCATGCTGGTTGCCAGGACAGTGCCCAAACGACCTCTAAAGATCTCCAAGGCAGAAGACTCCACCACCCTGATGACTCTCACAGTAAAAAAGTATTACCTGATGTTTAGAACAAAATTCAAGTATTTCAGTTTGTGCCACTTGTGATTGGATAAGAAGCCTCATTGGTGGTAGCCCCAYGGAGCAAACAGCCAATGGGTGTTTAGCCCGAGAAATTTAGGGTATAAAAGAACACAGCTTTTGAAAATAAATGGAGAAGTAGTATTTCTTTGAACCAGCAAGAAGTCCATGTCCTCTATTCCTAAGGGATATATTCTTCCCATTTCTTCTACCGCACTGCTCACCTTAGAGATGATGTGTGCACAATTCTGAGCTTCTTATCCAAGCTTTTTYTTGGTTAATCTTACCCTGGTTCAGTGGGGGTTGCCATGGGAGCAGTATTCTTGAAATGTCCTCACATGGGGCACCACTCTGTGGTGTGTGGTCTCGTTCAACTTGCTGTCCACCAGGACTTTAGGTCCTTTCCCACAAAGCTGTTTTGGTCAATTGATGTCCAACGTATACCAGTGCATCTGGCTGTTCCTCCCCTCCTGATGCAGGACTTTGCAATTCCTGTGGGTGAAYTCAATGATAATAAAGTCCCACTGAAAAGCAGAACAACCCTCCGGTGTACTGGCCACTCCTCCCAATTTGGTGTCATCAGTGAACATGCTGTGAATGTGCTCTTTCCATCATCCAGATMATTAATGAASRTGTTTAAAGAGTGTTGGACCCAGTATTCACMCCTGGGGTGCACGACTGGTTACTCAAACTTCATGCCACTGAACACAACCCTCTGGGCCCAGCCRTTCAGACAGTTTTCAATTCATCACATTGTCTGCTCATCAGATGTCAGCAGTTCATCCATGAATTTTATGGAAGTATCCAAAGCCTTACTGAAGTCAAAATAGGTAATATCTACTGTTATCCCCTCATCCACCAAATGTGTAGTTACATCAATGAATGTTATTAACTTCATCGAGCAGGACTTCCTCTTTGTATATCCAACCACCTTCTTTCCAGGAATGAATAGTTTCAGAAAGTTGTTTCGCCATCATGTCAGGAGACAGAGAACCATACAAAGGGTTGAAAYAGAYAMTAAGWATYATMTAGATCCAATCYCCCTGCCATGAGCAGGGACACCTTCCACCAGGTKGCTCAGAGCCCCACCCAGCCTGGCCTGGAACATGCCTKAGGACTGGAATCCAGAGCTTCACTGGGCAACTTGTTCCAGTGCTTCAGCATCCTCAGAGTAAAGCATTTATTCCTAACATCTAATCTAAAACTGCTCTCTTACAATTTGAACATATTCCCTTTTGCCATGTCACTACATGCCCTTGTAAAAMGTCCATTTCTATCTTTCTTGTAGGCCCCCTTCAGGAAGGTCACGGTCATCCTGAAACCTTCTCTTATCCTTCTCTTATTGTCTGAACAATCCCAATCCTCTCAGCCTTTCCTTATAGGAGTGGTTCTCCCTCCCCATAATCATCTTGGTGTCCTCCTCTGGATTCTCTCCAACAGATCCATGTCCTTCCTGTTCTGGGCCCCCCGAGCTGGGTGCAGTGTTCCAGGTGGGCTCTCAGCAGAGCAGAGCAGAGCAGAGGGGCTCAATCCCCTCCCTCCCCTGCTGCCCACGCTGCTTTGGATGCAGCCCAGGACACATTTGTCTCTCTGGGCTGGCAGTGCCCATGGCCGGGTCATGTCCAGCCTCCCACCCACAGCACCCCCAGGTCCTTCCCACAGGGCTGCTCTGATCTGTTCATCCCCAGCCTGTGCTGGGACCGCAGGTTGCCCTGACCCAGGTGCAGCACCTTGAACTTGTCTTTGTTAAACTTCATGAGATCCCCACACGCTTGTGGAGGCCAAAAACCGACATTGCGGCCTTGCAGGTTCTAAATCTGAATCTGAAATTCAACCGATAATAGTGTACCCCTCAGATCTGGAAAAACAAAAGGGAGTCTGAAAGTCTGGATGGAGAAGGACGAGACASAGGAGAATGTTACCAAAGCRAAGCCACTGAGCGGCCTTGACTGTCTCTGGGAAAAGGAAAATGGAACGTTGAAGAAGAGCGAAGTTAGATAGGACAGATGTCAAAGACAGAGCAAAATTGCAAGAATTAACAACACKGCAGCTTYTGCAACACACCAACCATATGCTGGTGAGAAGGGGCTGCTAATTAGCCAATAGATAATTGCCATTTATGCTGAAGACTTAGTATGCACCTGTTGCTAAATAGTAAAAGGGGCTCAGCCCCATAATAAAGTGGTCAGTCTGTCTGTCTGGGTCTTTTGCTCATTATTTGTATTGTCCACCTCTACTGTGACACACACTCACTTCCTGAGCTTGTCCAGGTTCCACTGGATGTCATCCCATCCTTTAGCTGTGTCAACAGCACCACTCAGCTTGGCGCCATCAGCAAATTGGCTGAGGGTGCACTCCATCCACTCTACTAATGATTCAGGACGGGGGTGACTGACCTATAGTTGCCTGGACACYCTTTCTTGTCCTCCTTGAAGACAAGCAAGAGAGGAGTGACATTTTCTTCAGACCTCAGGAACCTCTCCCCAGCCACAGATAATTGAGATATCACAAAGATATCTGCCAGCYTCCTCAGTGCTCATGGGTACATACCATCAGTGCTCAAGGCCTTAGCTATTAATTTAGYTAAATATTCCCTAATCTGAATCTCTTCCAACAAGAAGAGTACTAAATCCTCCTTCCTTCAGACYTTCCCCCCAGTCTCAGGGACATTTAAACAAATTACATTCTACTGTGATTGACAAGCAGGCAGTCATATGTGGCCAAACCAGTCCTTGCAACCATGAGGAAACCATTATTTACTGATACAGACCAAAACAGGCAAGGCACAGGGCTATCTTCTAAGTGCTGACAATGCATAAATGGCATCTTCAGTCTCCTTGTCAAATTCTGAGATCCTTGRTTTGTTATTGGCACTCAAGTAAGACAGTTTTGATTGCACCCAAGTGCTGGGAACTGAACAAATCCACTAGCATCAATAACTCAATTAAACAGCAAGAATAGGAGAATAGGAAGGGTTGTTTCTTGTCTATGCTTGTGTTTACTCACTATGACACTTTCTACATAGGGCTGGGAGGAGGCTTATTGCAAACTGTGGAGTGATGACCATTATTTAGAGAAGACACCCATGCATGGACATGGATTGCTGTTGTTTTCTGAAGGGAGCATGATTTTTCTCTTGTCCATCTGCAATTAACCAAAAAATCTGCATATTTTGATCCTTAGCTGTCCTCTCCTGCTCAGATAATTTATGCTATGGAAGAAAATTTCATGTTCCCACCTCYCTGACCAAAGACAGAGAGTGAGTAGCTGTCAGGGTTATGCCAGAACAGCTGGCTAAATCTTCCCAGGGCAACTTTTAAGCCAAGCCAGATGATGGCACAGGGTGAGTAGGCACCTCTCTGAGACCGGGGACAGAAACACTCAGTGTCTCTCACTGCTGTGTCAGGGAAGACATGTCAGGCAGCTCTGAGACCACCAGAAAGATCTCTGTCATGCTTAGACACCTGACAATGGTGCACCCTCCACAAACAGCCAGCTCTGTGAAGTACCAGGATTTATGGGAAGGTGCTGAATATTGACTGGCTCCCCTGCTACACCTCATCATAGCATGTAGGTAGAAAGCAGGTAAAGGTATTTTCCCAAAATTTGGTTAAGGGCAGAGGTTGTCTGAGGACCATCGTCTAACAGGGATATTCTGACCCAAATAACCAAGTGCTCTTTTCTATCAAAGTCAGACCTAAGCTGGCCTAACAGTCACATGTTAACAGTCACATCTGTTTCCTTAATTACACCTCATGACTCCTGCATAATGGTCACAGGCCTCCTTAGAAAATTCTAAGATCCACACGGCTTTGCTGGAACTAAATCACTCGCCTGCCTCAAAATATTTGTTGCCCTCTTTTCCCTTCTGTAGCACCAAAACAAACACCAATCTAAGTCACCAGGGGATCTGAAATCTTCACAGGTAAAAACCTGTGAGYAAAACCATCTTTAAACACAGGGCACCAGATGGGCCTTTGTTGTTTTCTAGGTAAGCATCCATGGCATCTCTGAAGAATCCTACCCTCAGYCTGCTTCCATATATATTTAGCTATATAAATTTAGCTATTGTATTGCAGAGGCTATTGGTTTTATCTTCAATGAGTTGTGTTTACCTAAATAAATTAATCACCATACTGTATGCTACTAGCTATAGAAACTCTAGGCCCTTTTACCACATTAATACACTCAGACTTTTAGATGAAGTATTGGTCTTTTTTTAAAAATCAGTAACATGTTTGAAATATCATCTGTTTGAATCTCCCCAAATTACTGAGTCTTACTAAGTCTGAAAACCTGGATTTTTTCCATACAGAACTTTCCCATGGCACTCCCTCTCAACCCAAAGTCTCTKCCGCTGTGGGCCCAGGATCCACTTTCCACTTCTGTCCGTCTGGTCAGGAACTTACACAGTGGATGAAAAGGGCCCTGGGAAGGCCCCAACTGGCCTGAGCCATCCACAGTCCCTCACTGCAGTGGCTGGTAGAAACCACCATTTCTGCCATTCTGGAATTTCAGACCTTCCTTTCTCCTTCAGCAACTTAACTGTGATGATTGTTGTACTGAGTTCCTCCTGCGTTTGTGRTGATATTCTTCAGCTGATCCTGCATGAACTATATAACAGTAGTCTGCTCTTTTCTGAGTGGACATTCTTTACATGCTTTTTTACAGGAACAGCCTGGAGGCAAATAAAGGAGGGTAGAGCAAGAAAATCTAGTAAAACAAGGTTAATTGTTTAATCAGAGATTGCTTGAAAAGTTCYTTCTATCCCTCCTTGCCCCAAGGCAGAGAGAATTAAGTATATCCTGGAAGGGGTCAGACAACTTAGCATTTACTTTCAGCTTCCTGTAACACCGGCTCAGTGCTCTGAATGCCCCCACAGGAACAGCAAAAACCTTCTACAAATCATACATGTTCACATTTCAGCTTCCTCCAAGCCTAATTCGTCGTCACTTGRGCAGGGCAGAAGATTCCAGACTGTGTGAACTGCCAAAAGGAGATCAAGTGAACCTGTGAGATGATGTCAAAATCCCAGGCAACACTAACAGGAAAAGGGTGGTGGTACCTCCCTTTCAATAGAAAAGGTCAACAAAGATGTGTGGAGAACAGACATGGCTGTGTGAAGTCTTCTGTGTATATCCTATATATCACTATACTCATTTTAATATCACGTACAACTGCACAAAGGCAAAGGCTTTTTCATTCTCCTTTCATTATCAAGCCTATTGAAAATTAGAGAGAACACAGCCCTCTCTGTCTGCTGTGTGTACAGAGAAAGAGTGGTGGACTGTCATGGTTTCACCCCGGCTGACAATGAAGCACCACACAGCTGCTCTTTCAGTCCACCCTCTCATCAGGAAGAGGCAGAGAAGCAGAAGACTCGGGCCTGTGGCTTTACAYAGGGACAGCTTAATGCGGGCAGAAAGAAAATAAAAATAATGATGGTTGTGATGATTAATCATAATAATAATAACAACTATAACAATAATAATGGTTAAAATATACAAAAAAGTGATGTACAATGCAATTTCTCACTGCCTGTTCATGGATTCTGCCAGTTCCTGAGCAGCAGACGCCACACAGCTTTCGTCCACAGTTCATATGCTAAGCATGACATCATATAGTATGGAATATCCCTTTGGCCAGTTGGGGTCAGCTGTCCTGGCTGTGTCCYCTCCCTGCTGCTTGTGTCCCTCCAGGCTTCTTGCTAGTAGGGCACACAAAGCTTAAAATTCCCTGACTTAGTATAAATACTACTTAGTAACAACTGAAAACGTAGSTCTGTCATCAACATTATTCTCCTGCTAAATCCAGAACACAACACTATCCCACCTACAAGGATGACAATTAACTTATCCCATCTAAAACCACAACATGGACATGCCACAGAAATTACCTGTTGCTGTTCTAAATCAAGGGATAGTGAGGGAAAAACCTCACAGGTTGATTTTATGCATCCCCTGCCAGCCCTCCTACATGATGCCTTACACACATGTATTACCACACCAACACAGGTATGTCTGTAGAGCCTGCCTGAGAACAACAATGACTTTCCAGCTAGGGCAGCCAGGACAAAGGTACATTATACTGTGGCACAAAGTATCTTGGGATACTCTACTGCACCTCTGAAGCCTGTAGCTGTGTTTTCCTCCACAGTGGGTAAAACATCGGTACAATTCATATGGCACAAGGGACCAGGACAAGAACATCTGACTGTCCCTACAAGCACTCAGGTTGTTCATTTATCTGAAGGAGTTGGTTTGTTTTCAGAGAACACTCAATAATGGCTGACATCCTGGACTCTTGGGCTCCTGCTTTTGCTAAGTTTCACAAAAAGTAAAAGATACAGTCTTGTAGCCCAACAGACACAGTTCCTGGCAGACGTGAATTTTCCCCAGTGCTACAGAATACAGTACTAAAGGGAAAATTGAGTTAAATAAATGAACTTGCATCAGTATCAGTCCAAAACAAAGGCCCATCTGTAAGGGTATTAATCATCAGTGTAGTAGGAAGTAAAGGTCCCATGCCAAACAAATGATCAGTGACATTTGGAGAAGCAGGATGACAAATGTTTGCAAAAGTGGAAAAGTACAGTAAGAAGGGTATTGTGTTTGCAGAGGCCCAAGGGCATTCAGGTTTTTCTTTCTAGTAGTGTAGCCCAAGGGCAAAAAATAGAGGCCCAGGTTTGAAGCTAAGGTCCTTTTTTTTTTGTTTTTAGAAACCAAGTATTTCTTAAAGAGAACTTTGAATACAGCTTATTTTCTCCCACAATGGGCAAACATTTTTAAAACCCATATRTCTATCTATATATTTATGTGCACATGTATAATGCAGCCCTGGAAGAAGAAAATCTGCCAATCAAATGTTTCAATGCTGAGAAGCAGTAAGAGCTGAAAATACATGTGTGCAGGATGAGACTACAGGAGAACAAAGTGTTACACTGTTGGGTTTTAGATTAGACTAGAGACAGAAAAAAATTACATGTATTTCTGGAACAAAGGAAGAATAGAACAGCAAAGAACTCACAGTGAAAATAAATTGAAAATAGAATCACATGGGTCTGCGAGGTATGCGCATAAAACGGGGGGGAAAAAATGCAACGTGCAGTTCACACACGCAGCAAACTAAGAAAATGCCTCCTTTTCTCCAATTCTACAAGTATTCTTCCTCTTGTTCTGACACTTTATTTAGCAACTTGTCTTGTAGATATTTAACAGGATAAATGAGCAGCTAGAAAAACACTGTGGTAACAAAATGCAAAAAAAAAAAAAAAATTATAAATTACCAATAATAAACTGCCATGGCTATAAGGGAGGAATCGAAACAGATACCAGTACAGCACACTGAACTGAAGTTTAAAAGAATACCACAATAGTTATGGCCACTACTGTTGTATTGTTTGTGTGCAGGTGTAAATCTGGTCACAGAGGAAAAGCCAGTCAGTAAAATTTACAGGTGCTGTGTGCTGACCTGCTWAGTGGAGTAGAGCTGGGCTATAAATTAATGTGTTACTTTGAACATCTGTGTTCCAGGAAAAATAAGCTGGAGAGAATGGATGGAGACAAAGTCACTGAAAACACTAAGGCACACATGTCAAAAATAAAAATGTATGTAGGAAAGAACTGCAAATGCCTCAAGACCAGAAAGTTGTGGTCACACAGGTGTCTAGAGCAGCTTGGGGGTCTGCATGAGAATGGCAGCTTCAGGGCTCCCTTGGCACACAAAGGCAGACCCCAGCACTTCCAAGGGGGTACAGCTACACACAAGACACTGCTAGYTGCAGCCTTGAAACATTGTCTTAAGACCAGAAGAAACTGGAATCAGACTTGTGAATTTCTGGCTGCTGTTTTCCAGACCTGTGTTTGGAAGACTCAGTTGCCAGGTTCCTTGCCTCGAGACAGCTGCAGATTCCTGCTGTTCTGATCGGATGTGGGTAGTCTTGGTGATGTTAAACACACAAGGTGCCATGGATATTAGCGGATAATATCCACAGAGATGCTTGGCAGCAGAAAGGCTGTCTGCGTTACCTCACCGCTGTGGGTGCTCTGAGGGTACCCAGCCGGGGAATGGCTCCCCGAGGCACAGGGGAGCACTAGGAGGCGATACCCGGGGGTACCCGGAGTACGACCCCGCTTCCCACGCCGCAGGGATGCCGGGACGGCCTTAGCGCACGCAGTGCCAAAGCCTTGGGCWCCAGCACGCCTGGATCACCCCGGAACACCGGGCACTCTCAGCTCAGCCCGTCATCCCTCGACCCTCCGGCGCTTCCCACGGCCGCGCACGGACGGACCCCTCCCGGCGGCGGGCGGAGGGCGGTGCTTGCGGGGCGGTCCCGGCGTGGCCCCGGCCCCGGGTGCCTCTCCCGCGGCGTGGCCCCGGCCCCGGTGCCTCTCGGCTTGGCAGCGGCAGAGCCCGGCCGGAGAGCGGCGGGGAGCGGCGGCCGCCATGGGCACGAACGCGCCGCCGCGCCGGGAGCCGCTGGCCCGCGGCCCCCACGTAAGTCAGGGCTGGGAGCGGGGGGCCGGGCGGGCCGGGGCGCTGCGGGGCCGTGCTGCGGCTGAGCCCCGCGGCTGGGCGGCCGGGAGGAGCGCTCCGCCGAGCCCTGCGCCCAGCCGGCTCCCGGCATGCCGGGGATGCGCCCGGGAGGGAGCTGCCCTGCCCGCTCGGCGAGGATGTCACGGCAGGCGCCGTCTCCAGGGCCAGCGCGGGACCCGCCTCTGTACGCCCGTGTCTCCATCGGGCACACGAGATTTGGGGCCGTGCCGGCTGAKGTGCTGGGCATTTAGAAGTTCTCGTGAGACCTGTGCTGAATGGTTGCCCATATGTGCTCTTTCTCTCTGGATTCTCTTGTCATTACCCAGTCCATAGCAAGCTGTGGGGAACCGGTGACCTTCCCAAAGCTAGCACGTTGTTCCTTGTGACTGTGGCTGCCTTTCTGTTATTTGGGAGATGGGAAATTAGATTCACCCACACAGGTCCACCCACCCTAGACGGTGATCTCGACAGAGGTTTAGAATAATTATTCAATATTATTTCGTTGATACACTGGTGGCAATGACGAATGGCCCCAACATGCCAGGTGCTAAATGGGCACAGTAGTAAAAAAAGGCATGCACCTCCAAGGATTTCCTTTCAGGCAGAATGTGGACAGCATTTATGAGAAGAGGGATGAAGGCAGGTGGGATAACAAGGGGGATTTGAGCTGTGTGGGGTAATTGTTCAGGTAGGTTTTCTCAGAAGCCATACAGCTAACGTGAAGGCAACACAACATTGTTGGGAAGGCAGAGGAGAGTCATGTGGAAGGGAGAAGGATAGCAAGTGCAGAAAGGCTGGGAAGAATGCACTGGAGAGGGGGCCTAGACCRACAGGAGGGGTCCAGATTACCTGTCCTTTGGCCGGCATTGCCACTTCAGGAAGCAGTCCTGCTGATGCTGTTGCCCCAAGCCATTCACTTTGCCACCTGCAGAGCAGGTTTTGTGGCTGCCTGCCAGCTGGTTTTAGCTACCAGAAGCTATAGCTCTCTGCATGCTTGAAGGGTGTGTAAAAGTTATCGGAGGTGATGTCTGCCAAAATACAAAACAAAAGCTATTATGCAAAGAAGTCAAGTTCCATTTCAATATGAATGTCTTACCATGACAGTTCTTTCTCTGAGGCTTTTCTTTACATAACCTTCCTTTCTTCTTGCGTCCCAGGCAGCTTTGACTTCATTTTTGGCACCAGGTTTCCCTGAGATCTGAGGTGTTGAGAAATATCACCTTGGATATTCATCAGTGAAGGTATCCATCTAGGACTCAGATTTAGGCTTTAAAGAAATTAATTTCCAAAAAGCACTGCAAATATTTCTGTTGTACTTACTTTTGAGAAGAAATTAATTTACTTTTTCCCCCTCTGGTAGCAGTGTTTTCCTGTGATCCTCTGAGTCCAAATCTGAGTCCATGTACTAACACCATGTCAGTACTGAAGAGTACTGAAGATTCTGAAGAGGAAACCAACTCAGGGACAAAAGTGAAAATTAACAAAGCTCACCATTCTTATTARGGAAATCAAGGGTGCTGATGGAAATCATAGAAGTTTGCATATCCCTCAAGACTTTTAATGGGAATATTAGTGCACAAATATTAGTGAACTAGGAACACGCAGGAACTGTGTGGACTTGGGAGCATTGTTCTACCAGATTTCTCACCTCTGCTGCATTGCCCCTTAAGCATTGACACTTAACAAGTCTACCTGGAGAATTTTAGCTCGTAAGATTGGTGGCCCACAYCTGGGGAGATGATTCCCATCAAAACTGCACTGCCAGGGGAAGGCAGATTTTTATGGGCTATGTAAAATCAACACTAGGGCAGAGTCAAGAATTCCTATAATCTTTTCCGTAAACAAGCATTATTTCATGTGGCAGATGCCAATCGTTATTTTTCCACTAAGTACTTAGCTTTCAAAATACAAGAATGCCCTTTTCAAAATCCTGTTCAAATTGTATGCTTTTCCTTACAATTTTATTGTCAAACATTGAGATGGGCCATGGGACTTAGTATGAGAAAACAGAGGCATGAGAGCATGCTACACAATGCCAGTATTTCTCAACTGCCTTTCAGAGATAGACAAAAGGGTTTCAAAAAGCCCAGGAAAAGTAAGAGACAGAGCCTCTCACAACCTGGAATCTCTTAGTCAGGGACATTCAGGCTGAATTTCTTAAAAATAGTGCCTTAGCAGCCAGGCCAGTCAGAAAGTGGTCTGTGTCCACATGATTCCTGCTATACCCTGGCACACAGAAGGCCTTGGGAAAACAGGCTGCTATTCCCTTAATAGAGTAGGGTCTTTCCTGGAAGGACTCAGCAYAGTCTATGGGCATGAGTGTTTGTTAGAACACGTATTGAAGAATTGCTCTTCCTGCAAAAATCATGGACTATTTTAGCAGTTACTAATATATCTCTKTAATTATGGACTATCTTTCGTTAAAACATCCGGTACTAAATCAAACCTTTAATAAAAGAACATGGGTAGCAAATCCAGCTGAGGAAATTAGACTATTCTAGAATAACAGCTGACTCAGATGCCCTTCATGTGACKTTTTTTTCCAGATAGGCATCAAAAAGCTGGTGAGAAAGAAGTAAATGTCAAATAAGCATGGTGAGGGGTGGGGGGTGGGGTTGGGTTTTTTTCCTAGACATCATTCTGAACTCCTACGATTTSCTTCTCATCATCAAGATTGTGATTTACTATCCATGTAAAGCACATTTTCAGAAAGCTTGTTGGTTTAAGGCTTTAGAGACCTCTTTTAAAATTGTGTGGTTTTACTTTTCCTTGACTTTTATTTCTTGTTTGGAAAACCAAACCTTTTCTGGACATTTCTGTTAATGAAAATAAGGGCTATAGCTACTCTAAAAAAATGAGATTTCATTCTTGACTATTCTTATTTAGAATTAAAAAGAAAKATGTACTTTTGTGTAATACCTGATACACTGTGCTTTTGATTGGCACTTAAGCCTTCTGTTACATCTCTACAATCTTCTTGAAATAAAAAAAAAAAAATCTGGTACTGTTTCAGGAAATTATAATAGCCACGTGGTAGGTTAGGACTTAAAATTGCTCTGCGAGTCACATGATTAAAGGAGACATTTGAACAACTCACTTAATAATACCATGTGTGTTAAAAGCTCCAAGGCAGGAAGATTTGGAATTAGTGAAGGGTAGCTACCGCTACACTTCTTTGCCCGTTTTACATTCTCTGTCTAACAAAATTTCCTCATCTATCTTGGTAAGTGTAAACTGACTACATGCTTTGTACTGTAACTGTAACTTACAATCTCATTTTCTTCTTTCATCACATTTTTTGTCTTAGTGCAGTTAATAGCCAAAATCTACAAACTACACATGAAAGAATTTATTTTAATGTGGAAAAAAAAGGTGGAAATACATGTTTACCATTATAATTCTTTAGTCCTGATATTAGATCACTTCTTACAGATTTTTTTTGTAATTATGTAGTTGCATTAGTAGTCCTTAAAATTAGAAATTAGCAATTACCAGGAAAAAAAAGGAAATATTTCAAATATTTGTCATCTGCTGGTCCCATTGAAAATCACAGTTTTATTCAAGTAGGATGCCATAGAACCTCAGATGGGACAGGCAAAGTGAAAAAAAAGCGTACCAGTCAAACAAGAAGAGCAAAGAGGAACCTCTAGACATGTTTGCAACACAGGAGGTATCTATTAATATTGAGAAGTGGCCAGAGTTTCATTTCTCTTTCCTGACAGATATTTAACTTTCTTTTCAACCTTCATGTCAATTTGAAGGGAAAAAATTAGGCAGTCTTAAAATCAAAACTGAGAAAGCTTAACAGAACTTCCTTTCTAGACTTTCACAAATGAGAGACATTTGCATTTTTGGCTGTTGCAAACTTGGCCATTTSTTCTGCATTTCCTCAACCTTGTATTCATAACAAATTATTCTTCCACCTGTACCTTGAGGTGGAAACTGGGATCTGGTATTTGGCAAAGTTACCCACTGCCTTATCTGGCTGCTTCCAATCTCACTGTCTCATGTCCAAATACTCCGAGTATATAGAGCAGCTCTACTCATTCTATTTTGARCATACCCCAAGTTGTTTTTAAGCAGACCACATTATCTACTGATCAAGAGGTGTAGATGCATAACACAGTAAGAGGAAGGATCACCCCCACCTAGGCTGCTGTCATTTTTCAAGACCAGCTGGTTTGAAGCCAGTTTGGGTATATTGAACWGTGTCAGATTTCCCAAGGGATGTTGGATGTGTGTCAACAAACAGCAACAGCAATCACAGTTATTCCAGCAGGGCTGGACAAGGAGTARAGCTTCAGAAGAAACAGACAAACCGTAACCTTAACAGCATTTTTTACAACTAAAGAAAACAGACCCTTTGGAAGAATTAAACTGATCACACAAGCAGAGTCAGTCACATGATGACAGCAAAAAGTGGGTCAATTCCACTATTTTTAGAGAGAGGGGGTGGGAAGAAAAAGTTTTGTGGCTTGGTGGTTTTTTTAGCTGACRTTAAAATAAAGGCTCAAGACATTGAATGAACTGGGAAAATACGCTGTTGAGGTTTCCAGCACCCTTTCTAGTGCTTCRCATAGGTTTCAGACAGATTTTATCTTACCCCACACATACACTCCTGATCAAGGAACCCTCTARAGCAGAGGTTGCTTTTTATGCCATGCATCTACACCATTCTACAACTCTAGCTAGTTACAATAAACTTTAMTCACATTTTATAGGATATGTGCAAATGCAATTATTTTGTAACWCACCAGACATCAGAATATGCCATCTTTCCAATAAGAAAAGAAGGGAYTGTTAATCTATTGTAGAACCTTGGCAACTTTGAAAAAAAAAATGGCATATTTTTAACCTAATTCCTAATTATGTCAATGAGATCCACAACTCTGCTTGTTGCCTGTGGTTTTGAAGCACCTAATTTTAATATTGACTCATGGAATTATTTARATTGGAAAAGAACCTTAAGGTCATCTAGTCCAACCATTAGTACATCATTGCCAAATCCAACATTAGRTCATGTCCCTRAATGCCACATRTACATGCCTCTTAAATAATTYTAGGGATGGCGATTGCAGCATTTGCTTGGGCAGTTGCTTACAATGCTTGATAACCCTTTCAATGAATGAATATTTCCAAATATCCAAGAATAAGCCTCCACTGAAGCCCCTTCCTCTTGTCCTATCACTTGTTACTTGGAAGAAGAAACTRATCCCCACCTTGCTGCRACCTCCTTTCAGGTAAATGTRGAGAGCTATWAGGTCCCTCAGCTACTCCTGTAAGACAGTTCCCTTCACCACTTTCATTGATTTCTGTGGACAGTATTTTTCCAAAGACAGAGAACAAATTTTCATGTAGTTTTTTATTTCTTCTCCCTTGGCTGGGAAATCTGTGTCTTACAATCTTATCTACACGTAAATCCCCATTTTGTGCTAGTATAAGACATTGAGCAAAGATGTGAGCGATCTTACGATGATAATTTCCTCCTGTATAGCATCTATGGCACTGTCTTATTCCTGATCTCTTCCTTTTCTCTGGAACATCAGGTATGAGCTGTGATGTGGTTGCCTGCAAWTACTACCAACTGCACAGCTCACTTGGTAGTTTTAACTGGGAAGAACGAACAGGAAAATGCAGGAAGGTAAAACTTGTTATGCTTTCTCTACATGTGTGTATCTCTTTACATTCTCCTTATATAATGTGGTACATGGTATTTTGTCTCTTCCTACAAGGGATATTGGTAAAGGAGTGCATTCACAGTAGCTGAGTGCTATTTTGCCAGAATCTTCAGAGGCTATTGGTTTGGCTGTGTAAGAATGGCCTGCTTTTCTGAAAACACTATGGCCCTTATCTTTAAAATTCAAGTTGATTTCAGATGTTTTAGGCCAGACAGTATAGAATTTACATGGACAGTTGCTTTTGAAAATCTTAGCAGCTTTTGCTCAAACTCAGCAGCTGGTTTTGACATAAGTAAAATGGATGTAAATTAAATGGATATAAACAAATTAAAGATTCACATCATGTAAATGTTGATATCAAAATTCATATTCCTTCTCCTTCTTCCTTCCTTCTTTTCAGAAGGGAAGAAGCAACACAGTGCTTAGCACCAGTGCAGAAGATCAGAGTGCTACTGACKGTCCACACTATCCATCTCCTGGGCATAGTCATGCATAGAGAATCCCAGTTCAACACTTTTCACCTCTTTCAGAATGGGTCTCCAACAAGTCCAAATCAGTTAAAAAAAAAAAAAAAAATTGAACTTGATTCTTCTGTTCAGATCTTTAACAATGTGACCTCTCCCAAAAGAATTAAGCTCCTCATCTCCAACATTTCCCAATACTGCATGCACTAATGTCCATTTAGTCTCTGCAGGGCTTTTACCATTCATGCAAAGCTTTTTGATGAAGAGAGTGTCAATGAGTTATCTGGATACTGAGACCCTAATCCTCTAATGAACCCCTCTAGTGCCACAGGGCTTGCCAAGGACAGGAGGCCCTCTTCACCGTGTCATTAGAGATTTTGACCAGCAAAGCATAAGACTGACTKGAGCAGGCAGATTATAGGCTGAGGCTTCTCCTTCCATCTCATCTTTCTGCATAGCATTTGTTTCTCTGCTGGAAAGCCTTGAGGSAGGGCTCACTCAGTAACAAGAAAAAATTCATCTTGTTTATGTAATATGTAGGTCTTTGAGGGAGAAATAACCAAATAGAGCATAAACTTTCTCCTTTCTTCTTCACCTTGTACTGCAACATGCTGAAACGCCAGCAGAACACTTCCAGAAAAATCACACGAAGAGATGCACTGATGCTCTTGTACAACTAATTAATCCTCAATGCAGTTGCTCGTAGCTGTGTTAGTACTTGTGTAAACCAGAATCTGTCCATATGTTCACACTTCCRTACACTCACGCTCATGAAATATGATTCAGGCTCTTCAGCATTTTGTTTCAGTGAAACCAGTTGTAGATATACTGGTGATCTTGTCATAACCTGAAAGTATTTCCAGGAGACAATTCAAATTTATTTATAATGGCATTTCCAGAATGGACATGGGTTTTTAAGCAATGTGCAATGTGCCTAAAGGAAATTCAGTGATGCACAGAATAATGAAAATGATTTAAATAGGACATGAATTGAAAGCAAGGTGTCTTCCAGTTGCTATTACTACATCTGGGCAGTATTGCAAGCAAAGATTCCTGGTAATTTAAGCAGTGGGTGTGCTGCAATATTCTCAAAACACTGAGCCTTTGAGGAGCTATGACTCATTGAACCACAGCTGACAGAGGACTTTCTGAATGTCACCATAGCATAAGATCCTCTCTAACTCACTTGGGAGATAGTCAAATCATCAYGTTAAATTCCCAAGGGCAAGTCTTAAATGATTTTTACTTTAATAACATCTGTTGACGATAATTTTGTTTAGTTGAAAAGTATTTGTTCCTCGAAGCCTTTTTAAATGAGTATTTGTAACTGCTAGCAAAGTCAGCTTCTCCCTGGTAAAGGCCAAGAATGCACTAATTCCTTGTGTTTACCTTTTTTTAGGTATGTCAGACACAGCTGCTCTTATTACTACTTTTTCTGAGAATTAAAGGGCAAAAGTAGAAGGGATTTGAGACCCCTCAGATATAATATGGATGAGCAAAGATACAATCTGGTCTGAAAAACTATGGCAAAGTTTGAATAGCTGAATGTTGCATGGGCTTATTCGGATGTATGACCCTACTGCACTAGACTGACAGGTTTCAGCCACACAAATGTGAGATCCGTGGGATAAAATGGGTGAAGAATTGTCCTTTTACTAGGACTGTGTGACACCAGCTACTGAAATATTTTAGGTAGGAGTTTACACAGCAGCGTTTAGCGGACGTAGGTTGTTGTTGTGACACATGGTGAACTAGGATCCCAGTCACAGTCATCTCACTAATGTGACACATTGACCTCGAAACACCTCCACCTTGAGAAAACAAACCACATCTCTTTTACAGTCAACTGGAAAACACAGATGACAGCAACGCCTGGTATCTGGTTTAACAACWTAATTGATTGTGCTGCATGCCAGTGAAATTGCCATTAAGAACACCCTGGGCTGAATTAATGCCAAAGTTACAGAATTCTGCATCACACCCAGGCAGTCTTAATGAGCTACTGGCAGGTGCCCTGACTGTGAAGGGCTGCAGTTCCTCACAACTTGCACGATAAGACAACTGCCTTGTTCCATATTGCATCCTTGTAGCTTGTGTCTGTCCTCACTGTGTGTCTCCTACAGCAGCCCCATAGCCCCTAATTCTCTGACAGCCCTTACTTTAAAAGCTCTTGATAGGATAGCAGTCGCCACTGAAGCTGTGAGATCATCCAKCAGTTTTAACCAGATTGCTCAGATGTGTATAAATGGGGTATTCCAAATATAAACCGACAGGAAGAGACTGCCCTAACCCAAGGATACGGTTCCTCGTTAGGAAGTATTTCTTCACAAAAAAAAAAAAAAAAACCAACTTGATTAGATATTAGAATGGGCTGCGCAGGGAGGTGGCGGAGTCACCGTCCCTGGAGGTGTTCAAGGAAAGATCGGATGTGGCATTCAGTGCCATGGTCTGGTTGACAAGGTAGCGCTGGGTCCCAGGTTGGACTCGATGACCTCAGCGGTCTTTTCCAACCTGATTCAGTGACTGAAGGCCCATCCGCATGAGGCTGTACACACGCTGTACACAGGCTGCCCGCCCAGCCGGGGCTCGGGGCTCCTACCCCGGCCCGCAAGCCCGGCGGGGCGCGGCCGCGGGGCAGCCCCCTTCCCCCTTCCCCCTTCCCCCTCCTCCGCGGGTCTCCTCACTTCCTGCGAGGCGGGGCTTTGCTGCCGACGGAGGCGAGCGGTGCGGCGCCGCCGCCGCGCTCCTGGCGGAAGGCAAGGTGACTGCGAGGGGGCCGCGCAGACCCTGGGCCCGGCCCGGGCCCCAGAGCTGAGGGGGCGGCGGGGCGGGGAGGGGGCGGAATGGCCGGAGCTCCGTGCCTGAGGGCGGGCTGAGCGCCGGCCCGGGAAATGCGGGTCCGGGAAATGCGGGGATCCACGGTGCCGGAGATGGGGCGCGTATCCCCGGGAAATACCGGGATCCACGGCCTCYGCGGCGGAAAGGTGTGCGCGGACACTGTCCGGAAGGACGGAGAGAGCGGCGGGGCGCAGGCGTGGGTTTTCCCGGTGTGGGGAGAGTGCGGAAGCGGGGGAATACCAGGACAGACCCTGCACTTCTGTGACGGAGTGAATGGCCTGAAGTGTCAGGGGAGGTTCAGGCTGCATATTATAAAAGGCTCTGCATCCAGAGGATGGCTAGAACAGGCTCCCCAAGGAAATGGTCACAGCACCAGCCTGACAGAGTCCAGGAAGCGTTTGGACAACGCTTGCGGGTACATGGATGCTTGGAATGTCCTGTGCAGGGGTAAGAGTTGGACTCGACGGTCCCTGTGGATCCCTTCCAACTCAGCATACTCTGTGATTCTCAGTCTGCCAATWTTCAGTGTATCAGTTATCCCTCGCACCAGGAAAGGGCCTGGTGGAGACACGAGCCACATTCATGAAAGGAATGGTGAGGAGCATTTTTTTGCCCTAGCACGTGCACAGGGTGATAAATGATTTTCCATCTTCACGGATGGAAAAGGGTGTCTGAAGGACGTGGTCTGGTGTATGGTTACCTGCACTGGGCTGCAGGAACAGGCCCCCGGGGTGGGTATGCACACAGGCGATGTAGAACAGATGGCTCCAAGGATGCAGAACGGTGGCAGGAATACACACACTGGCCCATGGTGTGGGAAGAGTTTGGGGAAGAATGTCCTATGTATCTGCCACACAGCGAAGCAAATGGGAATATGAAATTGCCCCAAACACATGGGCATACAGAGAAAGTAGAGAAAGGGAATATTCCCAGCTCTTCAATTTTGTAACCCAGTATTTCAGAGGTGTGAATGTAGAATATACAGGTAGTGTCATTTTTTTGTGAGKTACTGTTCAAAGGATGTCTCATGCTGTGGCGACTGCTAGTGGAAGTAGTAGCTCCTTGGCTTCTGGAAAGTCTGGCCCAGAATTTCCAAGGCTTTATTAAAAAGTCCTTGAATCTCTAATAATCTAAAAGCTTTAGGAGGCAATACGGAAGAGCAGTAGACCAAAGCACATGGGGATTAATTATTTCAAGTAGTCCTTCATGGAACACTGTTTTATGTCCTCTCCTTTCTGCTAAAGATTGCTGGTTACTGCAAGRTGGAAGAGGTAGACCTTGGAACAGGAAGATTTCCCGACTGCCCCATGAAGGCTGTATAAATCAAACTCAGTATGTCATCAAACACATAGAAACTAAGAGGCAATTGTTGATTAATTATTTAAAATAATTTTGGTGAACAATTCTGAAAAGAGATGATTTGCCTGCAAAAGCTGCTAATAAATTTTAACAAAATTTTGTGGCTGGGGCATTACACTTTTGCTTGAAGGAATTTACTGTTAGTGGCTAAAGGGACTTGGCCATTACTTTTTGATGGTGAATGCTATCTGAAAATACAGAGTATTTAGGCTCAGAAAAGGTCAGAGTCAGGATAGAACTATGTTATTAAGCTGTGATGTAACAACACATCACATGTTTCTTTAGGAAACATCCAAGTTGACCTGGAAAACAATAAATCAATTTAATTAGTGATAAATTTCCACATGTAGTTGACACTTACATTGCATTGTTACCTACCTTTTGCTAGGGTAAATATTTTGGTTGTTCAGATAAGCAGGTGTTTAAAATTTACAGCAATTGAAAATCTGTCTGACCAAAGCCAGTGCGTAGTTTACGTGGCAGCTTTTTGAAACAATTGTGTTACAGAGTGTTAAGGCAGTACTGGAAATAATTGTGCTTTGGGCTTACTCAAATATAATGTTAACAGAAGTTGAAATGGACAAATACCAGGAATCTTGATTCTAGTCAATTCAGATGGATTTGGAATGTCTCTACATCTTCCTCTAAACTTATTTCAAGAGACCACTACTACAGCCAAACACCAGCTGTAATTAAATGTGATCTGAGTGGCTGGAAAGATGTGTGGTCTAGTGATTCAGTTCTGTTGGATCTGTAGTTATGGTGAAACATGAGATTGTATTTTTTCACAACTTACAGATCTACTATTTCAGGAGATGGTACTTACTGTGAGTGGATGAGAGGATTTTAGAATTTTAACAACGCTTGAAGGTAAAGGAGGACAGGAAACTATTCTGCTTCTTAAAAGCCTTATTTGCATAAATGAAGAGAAGCTGCTTTGTCAGGGGTCATGGTGGTCCTAGCTCAGGCAGGTAACTTGGGAGTAAACAGACTTCAGATAAGTTTGCTATGTCACTTCCTTATTTTGTGGGGTTTTTTACTGTGGCTTCTTGGTTTACATAATATAGAATATGTATGTAGCAGTGGCTGACTTGAAGAGTCTTGTGATAGGTTTGCCTCCAATTACACTAATATTGTTCATGCAGTTTCACAGACAAGCTTATAGGTGTGTCAGAAGTGGCATTCACATCTTGAACATGATTTTATTTGAATTAGTGTCTGGTTTTACATACATTATGATAGCATGTCCTGCTCAGAGCCATCTCCAAAAAGAGGTTGTTTTAGAAATTAAGAAAATGGTGGTCTATAACATCTGAGTCTGGCTAATGTCACTGCCAGTCACAGTTTTGCAGAGCCATAATGGATTGCACGTGGATTAGAAAATACCACTTAGACAACTTGAAATAGATTCCTGSTCACCCTAACATTGCTGTTACACCAAAGCATTGTTTTGTCACRTATGATAAAACCTAACCTGATGTATTAGAAATAGGGTAATCTTGAAAAGTTGCTGATTTTGTTAGGTTTCACGAGAGTGTGATGTCACAGTAGCCTTTCTTTTAGCWCTTTACTGAAAAAATCCAGAATGCAGTCTAAAAGGAGCATTGAATTGCTCCTGTTAGTATTGTCATGTATGTATTGTGTTTTCTAGCTGGCATTATCAGTAGAGAGATTAATACTGCTTTGAGTCAGAGATAAGCAGTCCTCGTGCATTAATCCAGAAAAGGTTCAGTCCGCACAGTGGAGTAAAAACGTGACATAACGTTAGAGTTCGTATCAAAAAGATGGTACTTTCTTAAACTATTGCTAACACCCTAGTAATTTCTGTTTGGGAGGCGAGGAAATGTGGTTTTTTTGGGGGGAGGTACTGCTGTATTCTTTTTCAATATATTTATTCAAACCTAGTACTGTATTATTGATTATTTTAATGTACTTTGTCCTACGGAAGAGTATGCAAGGGTTTAGAACTTAATGTTTAACTTGCCTTACGTCACTACAATGTGTTTAATGTAGATACATAAACTGACTCAGTCARAAATGCCCTCTTTTTGTTTACAGAATCTGTAAGTAGATGCATCTGAGCCATTTGTTCCATTCTGTCATTTTGTAATATGAGATACTGTTCCTTTCATTTACTAAGGCAGAATAATTTTTCTATTTATGCAGAGATTTCCATCTGGACAGGGAAAAGTCATTTTACTGTTTAATTACAGTTGAACTTCATAATATTTAAATATTGTTTATAAAATATTTAATTTGCAGAAATAGAGGTATAAAAATTGAGCAGAAATAGAGGTATAAAAATTGAGCTTTCATGGAAAAATATTCGATTATGAAATTTGGAAACAGAATTTATTTGTTGCATTAGGTGTCTGTTATCAGTGGACTGTTACTGTATGTCCACAGTGTAGGCTGCACTTGTATATGCTGTTCCTGAAGTGTACCATTTGCTGTATGTAAATTGCTATTAGTAATGACATGCTTTTTTTTTCTCTCTTATGCCAGGAAGTGTACTTCAAGAATCTTTCAAAGCAAAAACAAAAGGAAGTCATGGAGAAAAATGGAAACAACCAAAAACTTCGTGTTTGTGTTGCTACTTGCAACCGTGCTGATTATTCGAAATTAGCTCCCATTATGTTTGGTATTAAAGCAGAGCCACAGTTTTTTGAGCTTGACGTCGTAGTGCTTGGTTCCCACCTAATCGATGATTACGGGTAAAGTGAATTTTTATCTACCAATCTGTTTCTGGGGTATTAGCAATAAGAACATGAACATTAGGTGAAAAAATGTCTTGGCATCATGAGTGTACGCAAGAAAGTTTTACATTTTTTTCCCAGAATTTATTTCATTTTGCAGCGCCTTCTGAGATTGCATATTTCTAGAATTCTGGAAAGTTTTGTGCAAATGCTGTAATTGAAACCATTAACAGGATCACAGACTGTATGAAATGAGAAGCCTGTGTCCTTCATTTTTCCGTAAGAATCTGATGATTGTCAAATGAAAAGTGCTACAGTTTGTAAATTTTCACAGAGAAAAGATCTTCCTAAGTRATTTTAAATGCAGCTCTTCTGTTTTACATAGTTATTGGAGAAAATACTTATATATTCTATATCTCAAGAGAATATTGTTAGTTCTTACTTCGACGATGGTGGAGACAGGAAAGTGTGGTTATGTGTTTCTGACAATACGAATAACAAAATGGTAGAGATATGGTTATCCATGGTATATGGTTAGGTGGGAGCGATTAGAGACTCCCTCCGTAACTCTGTGTTTAAGTAAGCAGTCAAATCACCTGCCCAGGAGGATGAGATGCTTTGGTCCAAATCCCTTCCCGTGGGAGGACTGCCCACATCCCCGGTGGATATTCTCCTGTTTGCTGGAGAAAAGTAGAAGGAACACCATGCATATTCTGTCTGGGATTGTGGTTGGTTTTCCTCAGGCTGCATTCACCAGACTGTACCCACTAAGTGAAATAGATATGAAAACACATACTTTGGAAAACAGGACCAGACTTTAGGTTAAGTCTGCAGCATATTAGCATTGTTGAACTTTTTGAAACGTATAAGCATATCTTCAAGCAAAGACACTTTCTGGACTTTACAATTGAAAATTTTGGCATTTTATAAGTTAAAATGAGAGGAAGTTATATTATCTCAGCCTTCTAAGACAGGACGTTCCACTGGTGACCCTTCTCTTTCTCCATGTTATGTTCCTTGYTTTGTATTGGATGTTGTTTCCATCCAGTAAAATGGCAAGTTGAATTCAACATCACAAAACTAGCTTGATTCAAAACAAAACCAGACAAGAAAAAAATCAGTTGAACTTCTTGACAGTATATTGAATTGTATCCTCTCTGATTGGAGAAATAAAGTAATCCGACTTCATTTGCTAAAGGGGAGAAACATGGCCCTTATTTTTCTATAGCTCATAAGCCTTTGCGGTGTGCAAGACTTGTGCAAAGTAATATAAAATACTACTTTTGCAATTAAAGGTGTTTTAATACTTGTCTCTTTATTGTAAATGATTTGTAATGCCCAAAGCAAACAGTAGCAATTTTGATCTGGCGAATGTTTTTGCTGTTAGTTGCTTTGTGTTAATTATCCTAAAACCCAGGTGCTTCTTGGGGTCTTTTCCAGTACAGCTGTTCTAATTTGTATTTATTCTGTGAAGTGATATTGCCATAAAACCAAGTTGTGTTTACTTTAACTCTTTTTCTCTGACCTTCAGTAATACCTATCGTATGATTGAACAAGATGACTTCGATATTCATACAAGATTGCAYACCATCGTGAGAGGAGAGGATGAGGCAGCTATGGTGGAGTCAGTGGGCCTTGCATTAGTGAAGTTACCCGATGTCCTCAACCGCCTGAAACCTGACATAATGATAGTTCACGGGGACAGGTTCGATGCTTTGGCCCTGGCCACGTCTGCGGCCCTGATGAACATTCGCATTCTTCACATTGAAGGTGGGGAGGTCAGTGGGACCATTGATGACTCCATCAGACATGCCATAACCAAACTGGCCCATTACCACGTGTGCTGCACAAGGAGTGCAGAGCAGCACTTGATAGCCATGTGTGAAGACCACGACCGCATCCTTTTAGCAGGSTGTCCCTCGTATGACAAGCTTCTCTCTGCCAAAAACAAGGACTACATGAGTATTATTCGCATGTGGCTAGGTAAGCAGGCCACTTCTTATATTTTTCTCACATGACTTCCAATACTAGACAAACTCAGTAAGTAGGTTTCAGTCAAAAAATAATATATTTAGTAATAGTACCCCTTTTTTCTTTCTACACTTGCTTTTGTTCTGTATTCTGCCACGTACTATTGTAGCTGAAAAGCTACAAATCTGTTTACTGAACACTTCTGGTCCTTTTGCCAAGTCAAAAAAATAACTCCTTAAATGGGTAATTTCTCCGAGCTGAACAATTTAAAAACAGAACAGTCTTACATGAACAGTTATTTTGGTTAWAGGATGTGTTTAAATAGAATCAAAGCTATTCAGGCCTAATACAAAAAAAAAAAAAACAAACCAGAATCTGTACTGTGGACCTTTTTTTGACAAATGCACTGCAACAGGACAACATGCACCAAAGGCTTTTGGTGTTTCGTATTCATTGACTTACAGATAATTGCTGTAAACAGTGGGGGCTTATGTTTGCTTTTTATCTTTGACAAAACAGTCTCCTGTATGGCACATTACCATGTGTAGTTGGAAGCCRGCATCTTTTTCAGTCAATATATTTTGCAGATAAATATTTTACCAAATGTACTAAGACAAGTATGACGGACTACTTTAAAGCAATGGAAATTAAGTCTTTGGTTGAGAATGGACAACTAATATCTGAACAACTTCAGGAGTTATTCTAGATTTACCAGTCTCTTAATCCTGGTATAGTCTTGGAAAGCTTTAGAAATAGACTTGCAAATTAACAGTTTGTTGTTATTTCAGTAATGGTCTCTAAAGTTATGAGATTTGCTTAGAGAGGCAAATACCAGGCTAGATCGCCCCGTAACCCCCTTGATTTTTATTGTAACATTGATTTTTATGTGTTAGATATCCCATTCAGTGCCCTGACTCTTCAGGGTTTCACAGCTGTAGTTTCAAAAGTATGCCCTTCCTTCCTCTTGCTATTCCATGCCAATAAAAAAACTTTTCTTGGCCTCCATTTGGACAGGTGAAGATGTCAAAACCAGAGATTATATAGTTGCTCTGCAACATCCTGTAACAACAGATATTAAACATTCCATAAAGATGTTTGAGCTGACATTAGATGCACTCATCTCCTTCAACAAGAGAACACTTGTTCTGTTCCCTAATGTGGATGCGGGTGAGTAGAATACCTTCATGACAGAGGGACACATAGCAGATTGTTGTTAAAAAAGTGCTTTTATCCCAGGTCCTCCAGCAAGGTGTCAGCCTTATGGGTGCATTGCTGCAGCTCCATGTTCACATTGCTGGAAGACATTTCAGCTTTTCAGTGTGAGAAGGAAAATGAAGAGAAACCACGTCACATGTCGGAGCAATATTAGTGCCTCTTAAATTAACTTAGAATTACAAAGAAACTTTTGCAGTGAATTATTGGATCAAACTTTGGCTTATATATCCACCTATACAACTTACACTGTAAGGATAAAAACAGAACAAAACCTATTCAGAGCTGACAGCTTGAGGAATGGCTAGCTACTAGATCCTTTGCATGTCTGGACTTTGATTTTAAAAGTAGAACTCAAATCATTTATTCTTCTTTCTTTTTCCATAGGAAGCAAAGAGATGGTTCGTGTAATGAGGAAGAAGGGCATAGAACATCATCCCAATTTTCGGGCAGTTAAGCATGTGCCATTTGACCAGTTCATTCAGCTAGTTGCTCATGCTGGTTGTATGATTGGTAACAGCAGCTGTGGTGTCAGAGAGGTGGGAGCATTTGGTACACCTGTCATCAACCTGGGGACACGTCAGACAGGAAGAGAAACAGGTACATGTTTGCTTAACTCTAGTGTTTTGTAATGCTGGAAAGTGTATCAGAGGTGAAGTAATTGATGAAGAATGATGTCAACCTGGTGGGCATCTTTCCCCTGCACAGGGAATAACAATTTTTTTTTCATTTCTGAAACAGTTCTTTAATGCAATTTGAGGATCTGATCTGTCCTATTGTGTTTTGTGATCTAGGTGAAAATGTTCTTCATGTCCGTGATGCTGATACACAGGATAAGATTCTTCATGCTCTACAGCTGCAGTTTGGGAAGCAATATCCATGGTGAGTACATTCATCTTAATTCATTGGAGGGTTGTTAAAGCAGTAGACTGGAAAGCATTTGGTCCTAAGGTGTTTCATCATATTTGATTGGAGTGCTTTTAATACACTGATCTGAGGTTACAAATGATACTTCATTTCAGAACCATAATGTAGCRTCTGGTGTGCATTAGTATTTATAGAGCAAAAAGTTACTAATAATGTTTTGATACAAGTAGTCATTTAATATCCAGCAGAAAGTCAAGAGGACAAACTTCATGTTAACTCTGTGATTGARAGATCTTGTTCTGTAGGAGCAGCATGGGGCAGAACTTACTGTCTGCCTACTCTGGCTTTTGCCTGAAGGACACTTTTTCGTGTGAGTTCAAATGACACTGAGAGCTGAAAAATGGGCAGGATCAAGAAAGGCTGTAAAGCCCTGCTAAGGCACATGAAGTCATCTCCTCATGTGTCCTACCAGTTAGAAAAACTGGGACAGCCATAGCAGACACATCATGCAGACCAATGTCTGGGTTTGTGGCTGCTGCCATCGAGAAGGTTTTGGCTTTTATAACAGTGGGCTGTGTTTTAATGCCTGYAGTCTCTTAGGGAGGGATAGGATCCCTGACTACAAAGGGGAAAGAATCTTTGGCAGCAGGCTGGCTGGTTTGGTGAAATGAGCTTTAAACCAAAGGACTCGAGGAGTGGAGTTCAGAGTGGAAATAGTTGTGCCATTGCTTCCTCCAGGAAAATAGGTCATACCAACCAGTGCAGAGGTAGATGTTCYTTGGCTGCCTCTCCGTTTGAGGATGTGTCTTGGTTTGAGACAATTTTACAGAGGTGGGCACTCTGAAATGAGAAACTTCCCCTTGATTCCAACCAATCTCTTTTCACCAATAAAGAACAAGATGCAAGTAGATATAAGTGAAGAAGTAATGGTTTGTTAACAAATAGAATGACAGCAGGCAGGGGGACAAAAGTAAACAGTTGCTGCCTACCAAACTGTTAAATCTCGTAACCCCATGGGAACAAAGAAAGACCTGGAATGCTGGAAATACCTGTTCCCAAAGTGGCACCCACCAGAGGTGGCTGCRTGGCTGAAGGACAAAGGGAAGGTGACATCACACCCTTCCTTTTTGAGATGGTGCCTCCCAGGTCACTGTATGTTCCGCAGAACGAGGAGTCAAGATGGTGACAACCCCTGTGGACTTCATCCCAAGACAGCCCAAAACCATCAGTTGGAGTCCATCTGACACAAGGGGGAAAAGAAATTGAAAGAGAACCCAAAACGGGAAGGAAAAAAACATTTGCTAAAGCAAAGACAAAACAACCAGTGAAGCAAATACCRTGCAGCAAAAGGCAGCAATCTTCCTGAGCTGAGCGATTTTAAAAATGTGGGCCTGTGATCAGCACCCTGCCTTACACACACACACACACACAAGGTCCCTGGCTGCAGGGTCTTGAAGAGACAATAACGATTTTTGGGTACATATAGATTGGGTATACAATAACATTATAGATCATCGAGAAAAGATCACAGGGCAAAACACATCAGGGGTTATTATGACCATGGTGAATCCTCTCACACCCCTTCACATAACCTGGTTGCTTGATCCTCAGTGAAGTGGCTGTATACAATTGCATGCAGCAGGTGGAATAAACAAGACAGTCTAATCAGCTATAAACCATGCCAGATGCAGAGCCATGATCTCATTGCAGTTATGGAGACATGCCTGAAATGTTGTCATGGAGAGCTGTGTATTTTTTATAGAGGACAGGTCAGAGAAGCAAGATGGTGGAGTTACTCTTTGTGTGAGAGAGCTTGTACCAAGCTCTGCTCAGGGACAGACGAACAAGTTGAGTGTTCATGGGTAAGAATTAAGGGACAGGCTAATATGGGTGAGACTGTTGTGGTTGTTCACTACAGGCCACCTGATGAGAAGGAGGAAGTTGATGAGGCTTCTGTGTACAACTGGAAATAGCCTCGCAGTCACAGGCCCAGGTTCTCCTGGGGGACTTTAACCTGATATTTGTTGGACAGCACAGCTTGGCGCACACATTCTAGGAAGTTCCACAGATCAATGAAGATAACTTTGATGCAGTGGKGGAGGAGCCAATGAGGAAAGGGGTGTTGCTGGACCTTGTACTAACAAATCAGGAGGCACTGGTTGAAGACATGAAGGTTGGGGACAACTTTGGCTGTGGTGAGCATTAGAAACTCAGAATCCTGCACTAGGGAAGCAAAACAGCAAGCAGGACTAGAACCCTGAACTTGCAAAGAGCTACCTTTAACCTCTTAAGAGACCTGTTTGGAGGAATCTGATGGGTTAGGACTCCAAATAAGGAGGGTCTCCAAAGAGCTGGTCAGTATTGAAGCATCACTTCCTCCCTCCTCAAGACCAGTGTATCCCTCTGATCAGAAATCAGGCAAAGAGGGCAGGAGACCTAAATGGATGCGATTGTAGTAAAACTCAAACAGAAGAAAGAAATTCATGGGATGTGAAAAAAGGGACAGGTCAYGTGGGTCGACTGTAGGAACATTGTCAGAGTACACAGGGATGTGACAAGGAACGCCAGTTGWGTCTGGCTCAATTCCAAGAATACCAAGAAGGGCATCTACAAGTACATCAGCAGCAACATGAAGAATAGGATAGATATGGGGCTGCTGCTGGAGATCATATGGGTGTCCTGGTGATGGAAGATACAGAGAAGGTGTAATTACTGGATGCCTTCTTCAGTCTCCACTGCTGAGAACAGCCTCAGGAATCTCAGACCTCAGAGGTTAGAGAAAAAGGTTGAAGAAAGGAAGAAGTGGTTGAAGAGGGTTGAGTTAGAGCTCACCTAGGCAGACTCAACACCCATAAATCCATGGGCCTGATGGRATGCACCCAAGTGTGCTGAGGGAGCTAGCAGATTATCTTTGAAAAATCACAGAAGTGGGAGAAATGCTTAATGACTGAGGAAAAGCCAGTGTTACTCCCATCTTGAAAATGAGCAAGAAGGAGGACCTGGGAAACTACCAGCCAGTAAGTCTCACCTCCATCTCTGGAAAACTGACAGAACAGATCATTCTGGAGGTCATCACCAAGCCTGTAAAAAAAAGGTCATTAGGAGTAATCAGCATGGATTCACCAAGGGGAAATCATGCTTAATCAATCTGATAGTCTTCTACTGATGGCACGGCAGGATTGGTCGACAATCCAGGAGAGAGCAGTGGATGTTGACTGCCTTGACTTCATCAAAGGTTTCGACACTGTCTCACTCAACATCCTTGTGGGTAAGCTCAGAAGTGTGGGTAAGATGAAGGGACAGTGAGCTGGATCAAGGACTGGCTGAATGGCAGAGCTCAGAGGGTTGTGCAGAGGAGTAGAATCCAGCTGGAAGCCTGTAGAAGTGGCATTCCCTAGGGATCAGTACTGGGTCCAGTCTCATTCTGTTTATCAACAGCCCTGGTGAAGGGATGGAATGAGCCCTAAGCCAGCCTGCAGATGACACAAAACTGGGGAGAGGYTGTCACACCTGAAGGTTGGGCTGCCACTCAGTGGGACTTGAGAGGCTGCAGAGTTGGGCAGAGAGAAACCTRATGGGGTTCAACAAGGGCAAGTGTAGGGTCCTGCCCCTGATAGGGAATAACCCCAGGCAGCRGCACAGRCTGGGGCTGACCTGCTGGAATCAGCTCTGCAGAGAGGGACCTGGGGTCCTGGTGGACGAGGAGCTGTCCATGAGCCAGCAGTGCCCTTGCAGCCAGGAGGGCAGGGGGATCCTGGGGGGCATCGGGGACAGTGGCCAGCAGGTCAAGGGAGGTGATTGTCCCCCTCTGCTCAGCTCTGGTGAGGACACATCTGGAGTTCTGTGCCCAGGTCTGRGCTCCTCAGTGCAAGACAAGGAGARGGTCCAGTGGAGGCCACTGAGGTGATTCAGGRTCTGGAGCACCTCTCTTATGAGAAGAGAGAGAGAGTATATGAAAGCTGAGCCTGTTTAGAAAAGACAAGACCAAGACAAGAGAAGACACAACTGAGAGGGGATCTTCTCAACACAAATAAGTATCTCCAAGGTGGGTGCCCAGAGGATGGTGCCAGACTCTTCTCAGTGGTGCCCAGCAACAGAACAAGAAGCAATGGCCATAAACCAAAACACAAAAATTTCCACCTCAGTGTAAGGAAGAGTTTCTTTACACTGAGGGTAGGAGAACACAGGCACAGGCTGCCCAGGTAGGTTGTGGAGTCTCCCTCCCTGGAGACATTAAAATCCCAGCTAGATGAGTTCCTGTGTCACCTACTCAGTGTGACCCTACCTTGAGAGGGGGGTTGGGCTAGATGATTTCCAGAGGTCACTTCCAACTCAACTATTCTGTGTTTCTATGACACAATACTTTATAGCTGATTTGACCTCAGGCATGATACGTAGAGTCCTGAGTGCAAGCTTCCAGGAAGCTGCAGGATTCTGGTGAGATGCTTTTCCTTACTCTTCAGCCCTAATAAGTATTGACCCTCATTTCTCTCACACCTAAGTTCTTATGAACTTTGAGAGAAAATATTGGTTCAACTAAGGACAAGGATAAAAAGAGTATTTCTTAAGAACCTAAACAGAAAAATAAAATGGAATTCTTTAATACCATTAAAGAATGCATGATATTTTAGAAATGGACATGTTGAAAACTGACATGTACAATTTATTATTACATAGTTGGCATCTGTGTGATAAGTACATCTTGTTTGGATTTGTAGTACATACATGAACTGTGTATTTTTGTCTTCCTGCTTTTTGGTGTCAGTCCCTTCATTAAGCTTAATTTTACAGGAGTTTTGGCATCACTAGTTTAGTTTTCTACATTCCAGTTCCATATTACAAAATGGAGCTGGTGCCATGAAAGATCTGTTGTGTGTTCTTTAAACTACTGTCACTACGTACCACATCTCATGACTTTCACTGTTTAATCTGCAGTATTAGTACAGTAGCCAGATTATAATATTGTAATGATCCTGTTACACTCTTCTGTCATATAAAGAACTTTAAAGATTGCATTGTTATTTCCAATTACATGGATTGGTTTTTTTTGTATTACAGCTCAAAAATATATGGAGATGGTAATGCTGTTCCAAGGATTTTGAAATTTCTTAAATCTATTGACCTCAAAGAACCATTGCARAAGAAATTCTGTTTTCCTCCTGTCAAAGATAATATTTCTCAAGATATTGACCATATCCTTGAGACACAAAGTGCTCTGGCTGTGGATCTAGGCGGAACAAATCTCCGAGTAGCAATTGTCAGTATGAAGGTAAATATTYTGTTGTACTTCTAGATATTTTGCAAACTCCACTGGGCTTTGTGGATATGGGTTTATGAGCTCCAAAACAAAGCCATCTGTTCACTTGTATAAAGATTTTTTCCTCTCATCTGATGCACCTCTCATATGGTCATGATACGACTTGCTTGCTGGTTTGCTCTTTTAAGACTGATGTTAAATTAGCAATGCCCATTCGCTGGTGCAAGGTGGTAGGCGCTTCCTCTCTGTGGGAAAAGAATGCAGACTTTGAAGAATGGAACAACTTACAGATGTGTTGGTTCTCCTTAAACGGCGATCAGTTCAACCTGCAAATTCTTATATGTCAAACAAAAAAGTGAAAGGCTCCAAAAGTTGGCTTTTTACTTCCCCACTGCCTTACACAGCCATGTAATGGACACACAGGACCATTTTGAGCAACAGCCAGCATCTAGCAAATCAATGTACTGAACTTCGCAGCATTTCAAAGATGGGAGTAAAATTCAGGATGAGAAGTCTTTGCCTTTTATTCTCAACAATATTGGACAATTAATCCTACCCYTAACACTGCATATTTGCACATAACTAGATCAGTTTGATATAGTTACCCAGAAAGCAAAGTAAGGTGCCTGCAGAAAGATGAAGGGTTATGTGAAGTGACTTGGTACAGTCCAGAATTTTCACATTCATTTAAAAGGAGATGTCTGGCAGATCTTCAAGGTCTTAAAGACAGCTTTTAAAAGTGTAATTTTTTTAGAAGAAAATGACACATTTTTTCCTGTGTATCAATGCAGTGTGGAAAAAAAACTTAATTAAAAAAAATTTCCCACTTTACAGAGCTCGAGGTGGCATTTATGAAACTTGAAATGCTAGCAAATCAGAGTGAAAACAGACTTCCATAATAAAATTTACGCAACAGATGTAAGCATTTAACAGCCAGTGGTAGAATATGAGATGTAATTTTACTTTCACAAAAAAATGAGTTTTCAAAAATTCTTTCTAGAAGCTGTTACATTTTCTGATGAATGCTGCAGCCTCATCTTCCAAAACAACTTCCTCTGATGCCCCTCCAAAAAYGAAAGAGGAAATTAAGCATAATAATCCACAAACTATTGCTCATGTGATGCAGAGATGGTGGAACCTAATACTCAAGACCCTTGACAGCTTGGAATTTTCCAGTTCTTTGGCAACAATGACTTGGCCATGTTCCATGTCACTCCACTGCGTTCAGTCAGTGCAGTTCACTTAGATAGACTGTACAGGGGATATAATGGAGAACAACTCTGTTAGGCAGGATACCTTCTGCAGTCTCCTGGCTTAATCCTGCAATATAAACACTGCATGAAGATCAGTTCCTTTGTACCCATAGATTCCAAGCAGGTGTCATGAATACCTTCATTAYCTCTGCATGACTCCTAAGGGTGAAATAATCTTCATGGCCCCTCCCCACCCTGTCCAAAGTAATCACTAGGGCATGTAGTGCCAGGACAAAAGGAAATGGTTTCAACCTGAAAGAGGGTGCGTTTAGATTAGATATTAGGAAGAAGTTCTTTATTGTGAGGGTGGGGAGGCACTGGAACAACTTGTCTGGAGGAGTTTGGGATGCACCATCCCTGGAAGCATTCAAGGCCAGGTTGCATGGGGCTCTGAGCAACTGGGTCTAGCGGAAGGTGTCCCTTCCCATGGCAGAGATCTGGAACTGGATGATCTTTAAAGTCCCTTCCAACCCAAACTATTCTATGATGGATCACAGTAGATGGTACTCCAGAAATATTGCAAGTGACTCAGAAGTGTAATTGCTTAGATGAAAAAATATTTCAGAAGTATAGTAAATTTTGCCTTGAAATTTCCAGGGTTTCTCTATCTGATTCTCCTTTTATTGGTGAAATGGCATTGTCTGTGACACCACACAAACACTTCATGCAGTCCAATTGGAAACATTCTTAAAGCACTGTTTTTTCTGTCCTTTTTTGCAATTGTTACCCTTTCTCTATTTTTTTAACTTTAGTGTTGAGCTTAAGTGCATTGYTCTGTCATGGTTTATGCCTAACAACAGTTCCAGTAGCTCTGGTGATATTTATTCACACAAGGCATGTGTTTCTTAAAATATGAATTTAATTTCAGACAGGAGATTGATTACTGAAACAGAATGTAATGCCTAATCTTGCAAACCTGTCCCCCAGAGCTGTCAAGAACCTTGCCCGTAGGTCCAAGACCTAAATCTTAGCACCTGTATTTTTTTAAAAGATATGTTAYGGCTCTCTATTTTCAAATTGATCTGTGATTTAAATGGAACAGAAATCTCATAATGATGTACATTTCTCTGGGGCATGTTTTGTTTTTTGATTTCTAGGGTGAAATAGTTAAGAAGTATACCCAGCTCAACCCTAAAACCTATGAAGACAGACTAGCATTAATTCTAAAGATGTGTGTAGAGGCTGCAKCAGAGGCAGTAAATGTAAACTGCAGAATTTTGGGAGTAGGTAAGTTAACAAATACTAACTTTGTCTTTACATCTGTGTTTTTTAACATGAAATTAGATCATTACTCATTGTTAAAATACCTTTCTGAAATGGATCTCTTATGTTTAAGTTCTTATGTATCCTTAACAAACAAACCTTTTAAAATGTCTGAAAATGAGAAGCTGACTGTAAAGACTGAAGTTTCTTCAGTGTGTAACAACCATTAAAGCAGTCTGTTTTAAGTTATAGTAAATTGTATCTAAAATGTGTTTATCTAGTTCTGTGGATTTTGGAGCTCTCTGCTGTCTTGGAATTGTGACTCAGATGCTCAGTGTGTATCAAAACAGCTCTTGAAACAACTGCTGCTGAGTGATGTTTTCTTTACTGTCCATAAGCTTTTCTTATGGGCTAGGATCAACTGTGCAGCAGAATTCTCAGATACGTTAAGGCTAAATTTGCAGCGAAAACAGACAAAAGCAGCCCTTTTGCTGACTTCCAGTTTACTTGCRGTAGAGTTCTGTGTTAAAATGTGTGTTTAGATCGGACAGGACTTCTTCAATTTAATGATTATTGGGAGTTTTGGCCTTAGGTATTATTTGTTTACAAGATGTTGATTAATGTGTCCTGGATTTTTAAGAAGGACACAGAATGTCCATTTTAGCTGAGAAATTTTTCTAAAGGAAAGTAGTTTGTTCGAGATGAAAAGTTAATTTGAACATGTTGTATTACTTAAAAACAATGTACACTGTAGTGAGAAATATTAGACCTTCACACCTTTCTTACAGCTTTTATGTTCAATTCAGCTGCTTGTCTTAGAGCTTTTATGGCTGCTTCTCATGATAGCATTAACTCTGGAACCATCTTATATATGATTCAATTATATAAGCTCTGTACAATAAAATGTTCAAACTTTTGTCTAGAGCTAAATACCTCACTAACAGTGATGTACTTTTCAGTCGTCCTGAGAGACTCCACCACCTTTGGAAGCCTCTCCAGCTGGCGAAAACTAGATTGACTAATAGTGCCTATTGCTGGTTATTACTCTGCTCAGATAGACAAATCTCTAAGCTGAGAGAGATTGTGGAAGTTTTGATTTTTCACAAAAACTGTGTGTTTTTAAGTAAAAATCACTACTTTAGGTCCAGTGAGTTACAGCAGATTTCTGGACACTAAGAGTGTTCCAGGTTTTGAGTAATTTATTTTTGCCATCATGTCTTTCGTACATCACTAACAAGAAACACAGCTATTAAATGATTTGCTGCAATCTTCCCTAAACATTAGGAACATTAACTCTCTGACTAACATTAACCATTACCCATATATACTCGGTGTGTTGTGATTAGAGCTGTGGCATTCTATGAATTATCTTCTTTACTTTGAGGATGACTGAGCACTGAAACACACTGCCTGGAGAGGTTGTGGAGTCGCCTTCTCTGGAGATATTCAAAACCCACACGGACAGAATCCTGTGCCGCTTGCTGTAGGTGAACCTGCTTTAGCTGAGGGTTTGGACCTAGATGATCTCTAGTGGTCCCTTTCAACCCAAACCATTCCATGATTCTATGATCTTTACATGTCAGAAGTTGTACTGCCAATAGTACTTAAATTTTTACTTCAAAGCCTAGTATTAGAGGGAAAAAAAATCTTGTGATTAGATAAATAGGTTTTTACTTAAAGTCTATTCAACAGACTTAGTTTTCATGTTTCTCTTCTATTCTTCTGGGACTTAGGTATTTCCACAGGTGGACGGGTAAACCCTCGAGAAGGAATTGTGCTTCACTCTACAAAACTCATTCAGGAGTGGAGCTCTGTGGATCTCAGAACTCCAATATCTGATGCTTTGCACCTGCCAGTCTGGGTGGACAATGATGGAAACTGTGCTGCTCTAGCAGAGAGGAAATTTGGTCATGGAAAAGGAGTAGAAAATTTTGTAACACTGATTACTGGTACAGGTGAGTGTGTTGCAGTTGAATGAAATCCAGTGTCCAGCATCACCACTTAAAGGCTCAGCAGTTCTTATAGGCATAAACATTACTACTATGCCTGGAAAACCAAAAATTCTTTTGCATCACCATTTGTTTGGTTTAGGGTGCTTTTTTAATTTATTCAGGAAAATAAAACCATTTCCATAGTTTAAACTTCTTGATGAATGCAGTTCTGCTCCTACAGCTATGCAGGCAAATAAAGAAAATCTGAGCAACTCCAACTCCAAATTTTTTCAGCTTTATAGTTTGATTCTCTTTCAGTTTCAGAAGTACAAGTCAGATCAGAATATGTATTTAGAAGATAAGCAACTGAATATGAGAAAGTATAAATCTCAAATGTAAATGTGGGGTAACTTTTCTCATTTAAGTATGTAGTTCTTTAGATGGTGGCAGTACTAACTAGCTGATGAATCTGCACCCAGTTTGGGAAGGGGCAGCAGTGGCCTGCTCATTTAAGTGTCCTGGCCCTTAAACATGTGAGTTTGTTTGTCTAATTACAGCATTAGAACTTCTCTTCTGAAGTGCAAAATTTTAAGGCCACTTGGAAGGATAGTTTTCTGCATAAAGGGCATGACTCACAAGCTTTAAGAATCTCTCATTGTTCAGTACCATCAACAGGCTTTAAAAAAATACAAGCTTTATGTACCATTTGGATTCATATATGAATCTGAAGGAGCTATGAGCTTGTGTATTAGGTGTGTCATTTGTCTGTATTAGAATAAGCAAATATCAGAGTCCTTTAAAAAATGTTGGGGAGCAGGGGGTGTTTGTCTTTTTTTTCAACCAAAGAAGTCTTCATCTCTTTTCAGGAATTGGAGGCGGAATTGTTCATCAGCATGAACTGATCCATGGCAGTTCTTTCTGTGCTGCTGAGCTTGGGCACATCGTTGTATCCTTAGACGGACCAGAGTGCCTGTGTGGCAGCCAAGGATGTATAGAAGCTTATGCCTCAGGAATAGCACTACAGAGAGAAGCTAAGAAGCTGCATGATGGTATCTGTTTACTCTGTTTTTGAAAACACAGTTAATAAAATGCAATTTAGGAAGAAATTTTCAAAGATAGTATTAAGAAAAGATAGATCTGCCTTTTTTTATCTAAGAGGAGATTAGAATAGGTGTACAGGCAGCCTGCACAGTACAGATTTTTCTCAGTGTCAAGGGACATTTGGAATCACTGGTCTCAGAATTACCAGAAGAACACATTAGAGCTTAGTCTCTTCTCTTTAACTTGATGTAATCTGACAGGCATTCTGTGATGTTTGGTTTCAGTGATTGTCTTTCAGCAAAAAGCTGAGAATATTTATATCTTATTTATGTTTGAGTCTCAGGAGACTAATGAGACTACCACACTCTGAGTTTGATTCCCTTCTTCTGCAAGTAGTTCCCTGAATAATACGGATGTGATTACTACTGCTAAACTCGGGGTTGTTACAGATCGCTCAGGATTCAGTATACAAGTAAAAGAGATGTAAAGATTTTAATTGCCTATTTTTTCACCATCTGACTTTGCCACATTACCATGTTTTGCTCTTGGCTTTCCCTTTCAGATGATCTGCTTTTAGTGGAAGGAATGTCAATGAAGAAGGAGGAGATTGTTAGCGCTGCACATCTTATTCAAGCAGCTAAACTTGGGAATACAAAAGCAGAGAGCATCCTCAGAACAGGTGAGAGCATAGCCCAGAGAGTGGAACACTTCCATGATTATATTTTTCGGTATACAAAAATGCTAGAGCATTGTAACACTACAAACACTCTAAACATTGAGGACTTCTTAATATAGAAATCACTAACAGTAATGAAATTTTAAATATAAATGCTAGAGAAAATGTCAGCAGAAGTGCTAAAAGTATCTGTTCCAATAACAAAAAGATTAAGATTCTGCAAAGATCACTTTTAAAAAAAAGTAAAGTCTCAACATTCTTGTATTGGGAAATTTGGGAGCATTTCATTGTAGGCAAGTGAATGGCTAGTTTGAGGTAGCAAAAGCAATTTATGTATTACTTTACACAGGATATTTTCTGGTTTACTAGCTTTAAACCACACCTCCCTCATACACAGCAGATAACTAACTACTAAGATGGTAGAGTGATGTTTTCCTCTTTGCTTACAAGTGTGGTTAATGCACTTTTGTCTTTCACTCCATAATGCTGAACAATGATTGTCGTGATAAAAGAAATTGCCTTTTTTCTCCCCTTTTATTTTTGAAAGAAAAGTTAATAGCGGACACATATTACCTGATAACATAAACTGAAAACTCTGCCCTGTGGAACAAAACACTTTTCTGACTTTCCAGTATTACTTGCTGCTAACAGGACTGTTTCAGCTAATGATGTCCAAACTGTTTTCAGTATTCTGCTCATTTTCTTATTTCATCTTTTCAGCTGGGACTGCATTAGGCCTTGGCGTTGTGAACATTCTACACACCGTGAACCCCTCTCTTGTGATCCTTTCTGGAGTTCTAGCTAACCACTACGTTAATGCTGTCAAAGATGTGATAAATCGACAGGCTCTGTCCTCTGTAAAAACTGTGGATGTGGTGGTCTCAAACCTAGCAGATCCTGCTCTTCTTGGAGCTGCTAGCCTGGTACTGGATTATACTACACGTAGAATATACTAGAAGAATTAGAGAAGAATTAGAGAAGAATTAGAGAATTGGACCATTCAAATTCCTCATGGGTGGAGGGAATACATGCTGCAAATTTTTCTTTGATGAGAGCAGCTAATGAATCAGAGTAGTGTTCCCAGTAGTTAGTGGCTACTTCAGCATTTCCTAATTGAGGTATTATCTTTTTGTATTTTTCCTAAATCTCAGCTGACTTCATAGAAAGTAATGTGCAATTCTGTTCTTTTTAAGCACCTCTGTTGGTAAGTCTATACATTACTTTTGAGTGTAGCTGAATTATTTATGAGCATCTCTTGATGTATGGGGATTATGTGTATGATGTGTAAAATTATAGCTAAGACTTGGGGATCGATATCTCATTTCCCATTTATGTGAAATGAGAAGTTTACCAGCTTTTCAGTTTCCAGGCTTCCACCTACCAAGTAAATACTATGTAATCACCAGTAGCAGGTAGTAATTTCAGGGGGTGGAAACAAGGGCCTCTACAATAAAGAAAGCTACATTTAGAAATTATGTTTCATGAAGGACTTGGTAGAGGCAACCAAGATTRTTTATTACTTCACCTCCAAAGGGCAGAGCCCCATTTTAGAAGCTTTGCATATGAAGGAAAAAAACTACAGTCTAGTGAGCTTACAGCCTGCAAAGAAGTCCAGACAAATTTTAAGTATAGCAGTGACCATCTTTGTCTTTAGGCTATGGCCAGTAGTAAATTGTTTGAATTTTATTCTTGGGGAATTTTTCAAAGGACTTAATCTACTACTTTGTCAAATTAGCAGAGAGGCGAGGGGCACTGTTTATTCTTTGGTAGCCAGTTAGCTGACATTCAGCCACATGGCACATCTGATTATGAAGAATCTACCTTTAAGGAAAGCTCTTCACTGCATAGTGACACAGTGCACCCCCTCAGACATTTGGGTGGCTGCGGTGCACTGTTCTTGTCCTGCTTTCACCATCAGCTTTCAGGATGGATAGTCAAATCTGACCCTTATCCTCACCTTCAGGGCAGAGGCCTAGGAGAAAAGTATGCCAAATATCATTGAAGGCTTGCCTAAGTAAACCATGGTTTGTATTTCTTTAACAAGTCCTTGATATATAGTGCTGTCTTTATCTAGTTGGTTTTTTAGCATACTTTCAAGATGCTGGAGACATTGAAAAAACAACCCATCTATCAGCTAATCCAGAAAGATAGCTCTGGAGGAACAGTCACCAAACTATCCTGTCTTGAATTTAATTACCTATTTTGACACCYAAGTCAACCACTGATATTCTCAGAAGTCCAGTAATGTGTTAGTACAGGGGAATAAAAGGGCTATTTCCACACTCGAACTGCGAATCAAAATGAAGCAATCTTCCGCAACAAAATAAACTTGAACTGAATAGCTCTTAGTTCACTGATTCTGGGATATAATCAATATGGATTGGCTTTACTTCACCCTCTATTCCACAAGGAATGCTTATTKAGAATTCACATCTTCAGAGCTGATTTCAGAACCACCACCAGGTGTCCTTCCTGACGTCTCCAGGAACCATTGTGCCGCCACTACATCATAGTTTCTCAGACGTGGCACATAACGGTTCTTAACTGTTTGCTGTTGTATTTGGCTTTATGTAACCAAGGATTTTCAGTTCCTTTTTCTATCTCAGTTTACTTGATGATTCCCACTAYTTTCAGTACCAGAGCATTAGCTCTACAAGCAGGTCAAGGAGAAACTGGCATTTCTCTAAAGCGATAGCTCAGAGCAGGMCTATTGGGTTTCTAACAGTGAGGAGGCCTGTCATTTGATTTTTCCATGTTCTARCATCACAAGGAATGCCTGGCTGAAATGCCTGGCTAAAAGTGGGACCAGGGTTTTGCTTTCTGGACTCTCTGAAGCTCTGTGTTTTTGGTATCTCAGACTCCAAAAGTTTTTCCCTAGCAGCTGAAGGGAGGGTGCAGGCACAGAAGAAACACTACAGACTAAAAAATATTTGAAAAGTTTTAYGCCTTTAACGACTAGTCTGTTAAGRAAATGGTTCTTCAAATGCTTTGGAAAGTGCTTTTTTCTGTCAACTGGCCAAGAACCTGCTGGATATGTACAAGCGGTTTATAAAATCAGAAATAAAAAATCGTATTTAATAGCATAATAGTTTGTCTCTCCTTCTTCCCTGTTGAGAAGCCCCCTTTGAATTTTAGGTACTTTAATGTGGCCCAGAGATTTAATGGACATTAGTTCCCAATCGTATCAAATCCCAGAAGAAGCAAGSATCTGATGTTCACACAATATCTGCAGTAATGTGTGCTTACTTGATGTTCGCCCTATTCTCCTTTAGAGTAACCCATACCATGAAGATCATGGACTCCAGTGAGGGCATACCAAACTTTATATYCAATACTGGGAAAAAAGTGCAGAGGTGAAATGCCTTTCCTCAGCTTCTGTCAGTATTTCAGAGCCTAAAGCAGCAGAGCATTCTCATTACCTGCACTGGCAGCACGTGCTCGTATAGCCTGTTGCGTGTTGGTTGGTTTTGCAGTGTCCGTAGTAAATGCATGTGGTATCYGAACTGCAGAACCCTTAGCAGGAATGCCACCATCCAAGCAGAACTGCACATCAACAGCATGGGCAGGACAGGTCCCCTCATGAACTTGGATGTTTATAATCAGCATTACACAAGCCAGTGGCAGCAGTGGAGTGCCAAAAGGTTGGAAATTGAACTAAAACAGGCGTTTTTAGTTCTGTAACTTAAAATTCATGTAAGCAGTATAAGACCTCTACAAATTGCTGTACCACGTTGTTCCTTGTGGCTGGTGGAAGACTGCWTTGTCTACAACAGTTCTGTGTTACCACAGAAACCCAAAGATCCAGGACCTGGACCATGAGGAGACCAGCTGAGTTTTGATAGATCTGTTTTACAGATCACAGCTAATCCATACAGAATAAAGGTTTAGAATTTCCTTCTGATCTCCTGACCAGCAAGTTTAGTTATCCAGTATTTTGAATCTGATCTGCCATCCATACACTTGGAAATTACTAATTGATTAGTTTTCTGGTGGTCTTGAAGCATTGTCTTTCCTCCATTTAACAGAATTGTCAAAAATTTGCCTGTATTACCAGTGGAGACAACAGCAATTTTGTATAACAAAACCACAACATAAAGACAACAAGGTGCAGCAGAATTTATACTTGGATTCAGTGAAATCTGATCACTCTGTCCCTTTCAAATGCCAGAGAGTTCACAGGCACTACCGAGTATAAAACACCTGGACTGCAGACCCCTTGGACCATTCCAGATACTCATGTTTGGGTTAGATCTAGTGCCACAGCACAAGGTTCTGCAGAGGAAGAAGTTTGCCCACAGGACAAGTACTACAGGAGGAATCCTCTTGGCAAAGACCATTGACAGCTATGTTGTCCATTCTGAAATGCAAACCATTAATCTGTATGGTTCCCTCTTCACCAGTTGCCCAGAAAGAAAACAWCAGGAAGAAACAAGTCACACCATGTTTTCTGGCTGTGTAAAACTTACCCATGTTCCACAGGCTAAGAGGATGAATGCACAGTGCTGTTGTTTTCAGGCTCCCTGCTTTCCAGTGAACCCATGACCTCTCCATCCCCCTTCTTCTTTACAAATGCTCATTGTAATTTCAGACTGCCTGACTGCTGGCTGCCACCTGATCAGAAGCTAAACAAAGCAAGTTCTATACCAGGATGTATTCAGCAAGAGTCCCCAGCTCGTCTCTCAATACTGCATGAGATGTTTACGTGCATGCAGCTGGGATTATGTTTGAAGGATAGGATGCGCCCAGGTTTTTTTCCAGATTCCACTGGCTAATGCTATGGATATAAGTGGCAACAGTGGGAAGCTAAAGCCAGTGAACAGGATTGAGCATGCACAGCTAGGCCAGAGGTACACAGAATTGTCAYGTGAAGTCACAAAACAAAATCACACATGCTGACCTCTGAAGAAAACAAGTCAATGTTTAGAAACACAGACTAGGACATTGATTTGCCCAAATCAACCTGAGTATTCTTTTGCTGTGTCACAAGGTCTAAGTATCTAAAGTATCTAAAAGAATTCTCAGATCCAGAAAATGAACTGATTCCAGGAGTGCGGGTTCAGTTCTGAGCTTCCCACTTCAGTCCTCTCTCTTCCCATAAGAGAGACATAATCACACCAGAGAGTTCAACAAAGGGCCACAAAGATTATAAAGCAACTAGAGCATTGCTTCTGTGACAAAAGGCTGAGAGAGCTGGGACTGTTCAACCTGGAAATGAGAAGGCTCAGGGGAATCTTACCAATGTATATAAATACCTGAAGGGAGAATGGAAAGAAGATGGAGCCAGGCTCTTTTCAGTAGTGCCATGACAGGACCAGAGACACCAGGCACAGACTGAAACACAGGAGGCTCCATCTGAACATCAGGAAACTACTGTACAGGTGTCCAAGCAATGGCCCAGAGAGGTGCTGGAATTTTAACTCTTGGAGATCTTCAGAAGCTGTTTGGACATGATAATGGGCAGTAGGCCCAGGTGGTTCTGCTTCAGCAGAGGGTTAAGCAGGTAACTCCCAGAGGTCCCTTCCAGCCACAGCCACTGTGTGATTCTGTGACAGCATTGATAAAGAACACAGTGAGCTAGCATACTTGAATGTAAAATTAGGGCAAAAGAGGCAATCTGCAAAATCTCAGCACCAGAATTAGCAGAGGTAATCAAAACACACAGCTGCATTTTAATTGTTGCAGTGAGATGAAATATGTAAAAAAACTGCAGGCGTTTTCTTAGACCATGCGAACGCAGCACATAGAAGACTGCTTTCACTGCTGTAACATTGTTTTGGCCTTGAATTTGAGTCTTTGCCCATTTTCTTGGACTGCAGCTCTAAACCACATCCATAGCCTGATAAAACACATTCTGTAAGATAGTTATCAACAAATACCATAAATCARTGTGCAGGAACCTCTCTAACCTGTTGATCTTTCAAATTCTCTTAAATCCATATCAACATTTTAAAGACWGTATATTTCACATAGTAGACATTCCTTTATTAAATTATCAGCTCATTTTGAAAGCCTTTGTTTTTAGAGCTTTTGAGTGAGCAGAGAAAAGGAAATTTTCAGTCAAGGTCAATGTGTAATTAGTCAAGGCTAGCAATGAGTATCAGTATTCTATGGACTTGCTGTGCTTCAGTCCCATTTGACTCACCTGCCATACCCCTGTGCACTTCAGAAGATACTTCCTGCATTAATCTTCCATGGAATCAAGCTTCCAAACTTGCAATTTACTATCATTCTCATCACCACCCATCAGGAGCGTGTGAACACACTTGCAAACATGAGAGTAGCTCCAGTCACTACAGGCAACAGCAAAGTACCCCATGACTACTGCAGCCAAACTGGAAACCATTCATTCACCATCTTACCTACCAAAGGKACATAACTGCTACTAAGATAGCTGCCATGCAGCAGCATCCTGAGCCTTAGCACATTTTAGTCTGCATCTGCAACCCTTTTCAAACTGATTGGACTTACCTTCCAGCTTGTACCCAAGAGGTATCAAAGTAATTATGCTACACAGTAGTTAAGATACTGTGTCTGTGATAAAAATGGTGAGATAATGTATGACATCAAACAGATTAGTTTTAGAAGACAAGACAGCTAAGATTTAACAGCAAGGCTAGAATATAGCTCCTGTGGATGCTGGATGAGCCAAGGAGGCAGAACAAAGATTTTCTGGATCAGATTGTTTCAGATKCAACCACCTTGGCAGACAGAGCTCCAACCTGCAGATGAGCAGCAGTAAGAGCAAGTCTTCCCTTCTCTTGCTCTCCAGCTCTCCAGTTCATCATCCTAGTGGGAGGAAGTGTCTGCAGAAGTCAGTGAGGACAGGGACAATTCAAAAACATGCAAACAGCTTCTACATAACAGATCTTTGCACATGAAGACAGCATTGAATACCAAGCAGAACAGAATATGCATTAGGTTATCAAACAACTACTCCATGCTCTCTAGTGTGTGTTGAGCCTGAGATGTGCAGTCAGAGTGACAGCAGAAACCTTTACGGAACTGCTTACCTGCAGAAGGCAGTGTCCTCAGTCCCACTGGAAGCAAGATAAGCCCCTTAAACTGCTGTTTCAGTTTTCTAGAGCTTCTGTCTAGTGTGATAATTAAACTAATGCTCTCAAGAGCTTTAAGAAAGCTTACAGAAACAAGCAGAATTGCAAAGAGCAGAAGCACTGCTGCCTGGACAATCACCAGCAAGGGAAAACCAYTAGCAATAAAGAGAAATGTTTACTCACACATAATTCAAACAMCCCCTGTCAAAAGGAAGCAGGAGACCTTCTTAATTCATCCAAAGTCAACACATTTTGCTGTTTAACAGATCTTTAATATCAGTAATGTGGGAAGTGACACCTCAGTGCACAACAGCACAGAGACTACAGTTTTGGAGGTTCTCCCATTTCAGACACAGAAAGGAAACATCAGGAAGAACATGCAATCAAACAATGATCAGCCCTAGATACATCATGATGTGGTCCAAAAAAACACATTGAAACAATTAATCAAATTACTGCAAACATAGCTTCTCTGAGTAAGGTTAAGATATTGCATCTGTAGTGTTTCCATTGAGCTTTGCTTCAGCGAACCAGCGGAGCCTGCTTGAGTGAGATGAGGACTGAACGCATGCGGGACACATCTTTTGCCTGCTTACTAGACTTGGGATTAAAGTCACAGAGCTGAGCCACACGTTCCCACTCAGTGCCCGGAAACACTTCTTCTGCATCATTCACAAAGGCTTCTTCAGCTGCCCTAAAAGCAATGCAATGCACCTTGTGTTAATGCCCAGCATATAAGGCACTCCTTCCCTCTTACAGGATGCAGTTTCTTTCAGCATGTTTCATAAGAAATGTGACCTGACAGCTGCTTGTGGACATTATGGCCACTTAAGCTCCCACAGCCCCAATCCTGGAGATGAAAATAGATTGTAGTAGTATGCTATGCACAAGCAGTGCAGAGGATTGCAGAGGATTGTGTAAAATGTTGGAATACAGGTGTTTGGTTTTAAGAACAGTTATTGAGTCTTTGCCTAAGGAGTCGCCACACAAGCTTCCAGGAAGTAAGGTACTTCCATGTAGGCATTTTATTTATGGAGAAATGCCCAGGTCTTAACTTGTTAAGCCTCTGCCATCTGATGGACATTTGCCAACTGGAAATTTACAACTGCCTGCAAGCACGTCTTAAACAGATTCCATTTGAGGATGTAAATCAGCCCCAAGGCCTACAGGCCATCATAAAACTATCTGCTGATGATTCCCAATGCTGTAGTGAAGCAACATGAATCAGAAGGAATTTAAGTCACAAATCCCATGCTTGTGAGTGCTATAGACTACAGCATATCTTGGTAGAGGAGATGACTTGTTTGAGGTCACCTCACAGAATAAACATATTTCCCCTGCTCTCACCCTAAGGAGACTCTAAGGAGGTTTTGTACATTATGTACTGGCTAGTGCCAGTGGATTMCCAGCTGTATTATTTTGGCTTTTCTATGCTGCCAATAGCATTGCTTCAATGCAGGGATAACACTCCAGCATCTAGTTTACATGAACTGTGGGGCCCTGGTAGCTGCCTGAGTGCAAAAGCARTAAGCATCAAGAGATCAAACCAAATCCATCTACTCCAACAAGCAATACAGAGAAAGCAGTGAAAATGACTCTCCCATGAGGGTTCAGCACTATTCACAGGGATGATAAGGTTACAGACACCACTGAAGACAAGGATCACTACAACACTGCTACTTCATGTGACATGACACTTTTAAGGGGCAGTGAAGATTTTTTTACTTAACTGTTCTAGGCTGTAGCAAGGATGATTTATGTTTGTGCTTAAAAGGTGAAGAGAAGAAAAGAAACGAGAGAAAGTTTAAGTCAGGTATAGAAAATGAGAATGAATTTAATGCAGATGATTAGCTGGCTGAACATGCACTGGTAGCTTAGCCTACATTCAGGAAACAGGCAGCCAGTTTTATTATGCAGCACTTACACTGCACATGTGCATTGGACATATGAAAATAAGGGTTTTATTGAAAAAAATCTAACAAAACCAACTCCAGGAGACTTCAGAAAAGTTAAACACCACCTGTAAATCCATCATTTCACAGTCTTAGTTTACATCCACCTATAGTTAGCTGTGAATTTCACACCAAACCTTCAATATTAATGCACTCAAAGCCACAACATGGCTCACCAGTACACCTTCTAAAGGTGTCACCTTAGAATCTGTGGCATGTCCATCTTTCARTTCAAGTCTACAAATTAAGGGAAGAAATTAAAATACATGAACAAGCCAATGAACATTGCAATCCTATCCCTCGGAAACTAGCATACTCACTGAGGCTTGAAAGTCACGACTCTGTTTTCACTGACCTATTGGGCTGGCAAACCATCTACACTGTTCCTAAATGTTTTCCCAGCATCTTATGCTGATTTCCCAACACCAGCTTCTTGTATTTTTCATTTAACAGTCTATATGAACRCACCCTTTCTACCCTGATTTATGTCAGGCAATTCCTTTCTACCTTCCTTTTGTGAACCTTTATGTGCAAGCACTGCTCGAACATTTTCCTGGTATGTAGGCAAAGCAGCACAGATCCTGTGCTCACTGCCTGTTAGAGAGTTAAACTCTGCTTCTCTGTGAAAGGACTAAATACAGCACCCATGTGAAACTGCAGGCACTAACCCACACCCCCAGCAATGTTCACTGGCCTGGAAAGAACTGTAAACCCTTAGGTCTAAAGACTACTGAAGTCATTACCAAAATTCCAGTGGTATGTACACAACTTTCAGACTTAATCTGAAAGTGCTAGGCTTTGAGCAGTGTATACAAGAGAACTGCACTCAATACTGCAGACCAGAGTTGGTCCAAAAAATAAATATTCAGAAGCCACCTTCAGACATTCAGCACTATTTCTGATCCTCCTCATTATCACATTGGTTAGCACACAGAATTAGTAGTTAAGCAACATACACATAACCAATCACGTCAGCGAAGGGTTGTTTGTAGAAAGCTTCATCTGCCACCCTAGGTAGCAAGTAGTCCAACAGGCAGGCAAGCAGGCAGGAGAAAAGAGATAAGGATAAGAAGTACGGAACACAGCTGGAGGCAGTTTTAACAAGCACATTCACCTTGCATCGCCTAGACTTACTGTAACAGGAAAGTAGTTACCACATGGAATGTATCAATTAGCCACTGGTCAGAGGGATGACACAGAAATTCTGCTACATTCTGGAAGTTTGGACCAGCCAGTTGAGGACTAGAGCCCCAATGTTAGCATTAGACTACTCCCAGAAGATAGAAACTACCATCAGGCAAGAGATCTCAGCAGGGTGATGAGAATGCCAAACACTTCTGCGTAACACTTGTTTAGTGAGCCCTGCTCCACACTCCATATCCTGCTCCCAAACACTGGCTGTAATAAAGCTATGAGGATATCATGAGCTCTGGCCACCAACTAGAACAGCACCAATGCTGTTTCCCTTTCTTGGCCCAACCAAAAGATAGAGAATTCCTCAGTAAATGGAAGTGGCAAATCCATAATTCCGTAGGCTTCCTTTCTTTCTTTAGTAAGAAGCGTAGTCTGCCGAGGACTTAAGTTAATAAAGACAAACCTGATGGCCATTTTGATAGAAAAAGTGGTATTTCAAAAAAACAAAACAAAAAAAAGAACAAAGTGAACAAAACAGCAGTTCATCTTGAAGCCTGTGAGTTCCCAAAATATAAAACAGTCTTAATGATTACCTGGACAGAATGAAGTTGAGATTTAAGAGGCATTAAGTCAGTTCTATCACATTTACCTTCATGTAGCTTGAAGTCAAAATTCCACAGGGAACCTCTATTCAACGCTCACTATTCAACGAAGCAACTAAGTCATCAGTTTCTGCTGCAGGACCCATAATTAGACAATTCAAACCACTAGAGACACAGTCGGCACTTAAGTTTTTCACCACTAGAATTCAGTCATGTTATTTCTGAACTGCTTCCAAAAAGAGCAGCAAAAGGTTTTAAGATATCTAATGAAATAACCTGTAGCAAAGATTAACTAGAATGCCACTTCCATATGTTCTAAAGAAATCAAATAAGAATGCTAGTCTCAGGGTAGGTAATTTCAGTCACTGGAGGCCTAGGGAACATGCCAAGTGGATAGAGTAGGGTTCCTTGTGCAGCTGGGAACATGCCAACAAGAAAATTTTCTGGCCGTGTTCAGACTTCATCTCTTTAGGAATCTTCAGTAATTCTTGATCATCATTTTAATGCTTCCTCTTGCTATTCTTGGACATTTAATCTAGATTACTGAAGAAAACTTAAAAAGATAGGTAGTAGGAGTGYTTACTTTAATGATCTGAAGGACTCTTGCCTTAGGACATATGAAAAGCATTCTAATGTCCCTCCCCAATTATTTTCATACCCAGTACCATAACTCTTTTGATGTCTGGAGAAACTTTACCTGTTACTGGCTTTTGTCTTCTCAAGTTTTTCATCTTGCCTTGCATACCACTCTTCCAACTCCTTTATTGCTTTCTCTTTCCATTCTGCTTCCTGCTTTCGTGAGTTTGCATCTGAAGATTTAAGAATTGGTTTTTCAGTCATGTTTGTATCCAGATATTGCAAACATTTCAACAGACAGCTCATGGTGCACTGCAGAGCAGACAGTTGTTTCACCAAGTCAGATAAGGGTTAGGAGAATTCCTGATTTAGGCTACAAGAACTCTAAATACTACAAACATTCCGAGGATTAGCTAAACACAATTCCTGTGCKGCTAACTGGGACAGTCCACTTCAGTTTAGGATAGGCATTTTGCAGATTAGTTCAGATTCAGCAAGTCTGTTGGTTTGCAGACTGCTCAAACCACAAACAGTGGTTTGCTACTCGCCTTGCTATGCCAGTGCTGGAACAAAGCTTAGCAAAGCCTCTACGCTTAGGCAAAGAGGGAACCTGGTATTCTGCATACTTTTACACACAGCCTACAGATCAGGACAACCTCATTTGCTGTAACTAGCCCAAAAGRGGAGCAAAAGGGCTGACCCTTTTGCTCTATCCAGAATATCATTTTAAAGAAAGTTCTGTCCTAACAATTTCAAGCAAAGGGTCCTCCACCATCTACAAWCACCAGTCTGTAGTCTCTTAGATATTGTCCATGGGTAGGTATCACTGCATTTGACAGCTGTATTTAGTTTAGTTAATAATTCATTACTTTCTTAATTCAGTTATTAGATCAAGATCCATGTGACAACAGATGGCCTCAGAAACCACAAAATGAGTAATCTTTATCCTTTGAAAAAAAGTACTAATGTCTGCAGAATTAATTTATTATCTTTCTAACTTACAAAACCTGTTCATTTTCTGTCAGCTTATTTCTCAGTAAAGGTTCAGAGAGCCACTTGCTTGCTGACTCCTACAGCAGTGTTAAGTGTGCTTACTAGAAGACTCATCCAGATTTGCTCCTCTAACTGAGGAAGCATGTTAACACCCAAAGAGGCAATGCCATTGGTTCAGAATTCTATTGCATAAGAATTATAGAATGGCTTGAGTTGGAAAAGGCCTTAAAGACCACCTAGCTCCAACTCCTCTGCCATGGGCAGAACACCTTCCACCAGACCAGATTGCTCAAAACCCCATTCAGCCTGGGATGGGGCATCCAAAACTTCTCTAGGCAACCTGTGCCAGAGCCTCACTACCCTCACCATAAAGAATTTTTTCCTAATGGCTAATCCAAGCATAACCTTTCTTTTTAAAGCCATTACTCCTTGAAAACTACACACCCTTGCAAAAAGTCCCTCTCTAGCTCTTCTGAAGGTGTCCTTTAGGTACTGGTAGTCTGCTCTAAGGTCTCCCCAGAGCATTCTCTTCTCCAGGGGGAACAGCCCCAACTCTCTCCACCCCAGAAAGCTGACACTAAGTTACTCAACAAACACCACGCTTACCAAGTTGTTCCAAGCGCTCCTTTTGCTCCTCTCTCCACTTACGAATACTTTCTGGTTCAGACTGCAATCGATCTGCTTGGGAGATGGCAGCATAGCAGTCTGTGGGACCATTACTCTCCTTCAAAGGAAAGGAATAGTAAAGTCATTTGAGCATAACAAGAGASTATTTCAGATAACTGACAGCTACATAACATTATACTCTATTTAAACAGAGCCAATAATACATTCAGCTGATGTTATAACACATTTCCCCTATTAACAAGAAAAACGTATTGCCACAAATTACAGCAGGACTGAAGGAAATTAACATAGGACCACCTCCAGAAATCAGGGATCAAACAAAAATTCAAGACAACTGGAAAGTTAAGTGCCACAAATGAAGGATGCAGAAGACAATGCCTAGCATYTCAGTAACACAGTTGTAAGCTAGATATCCTCTGAGTTAATCTCACCTTAAATATTTGCAGTAAAAGTAATTTTCCTTATAGTTTTGTGCACAGGAGTTTAAAACATTCTTTGTAACTTATTAGTCCACCTCAAAAGACATTAGCATACCACATTACAACATCTGGATTGCTGTATGCAGCTTATAACACAAGAAGCATTTCCACATTTAAGCATCAAAACAATGAGAGTCCTAGCATCCTTTTTYCAATACAACAGTTCGTGGGCTTGATATGAATAGGGCTAACATTAATACACCAGATTGACAAAGCTAATGAATATTGTGCCATTTGCTACAGAGGATAGGCCAAGTTCAACAACTTTTATTGCTTTATCCCATCCTTCACAGAGCTAAGAAATACCACCCCTGAGAGTATCAGATTGATTGCAGCCAGCAACAGATGTGGCTGCATCTTGCCCCTCTCTGGATCTGCTGTAGCCATCAATGAAGGAATAATGCAGAGACAAGGAGCTAGGCTGGTGCTAAAACACCRCTAGGCTTTACATTTAGTCCAAAGCAAAATAAACTGGCCAGCTGCAAGGCCAACTAGTAACAAGTAGCTAAAACAAAAGTTATGTATAGCCCATTCAGTCTCTTCTGATAGAGGAAGCTCTAACAACCAAAGCAACTGGTCTGTTAGAATTCCAATCACAGAATCAAGGTATCTGAAATCTACCTTCTGTGGTACAAGGAAGCACCAAGGGCCTGTAAAATACAAGTTTTCTCATCAATCTCACAGCAATGCTGAGGATGTAAGAATGCTAGCAGCAGTGAAAGCTGTTTCCACCAAGCTCAGCACCCATTTAAAACTCCACAGAAAAGTTTACCGCTCATGTTGCTTCCTTCCCAAGCATTCATTTAATCAAGGCTAACCAGGCAACTGTGCCACCAGGCAATAACAATGGACAAACTGGTGTGAAATTCAGTTACAACACATTGCCTTAGCATGCCTCATTCCTCCCTGACACTAATAAAGCAGGTATCTCCTCTTTTTGTCATTACCGTGGCTGTCTAACATGCTTTCATATTGTGATTGAGCTTTTTAGCCACCAGCTTAATTTCATACAACTTCATGTCACTAAGAAATTTATGGTTTTGCTTCTTTTAAGACCAATCTTGATCAGACAACCAGGATGCATGAATTAACTTTAAAGAGCAAGCAAATCTGAAAAGCCTGTTTTAAACTAGGTAATCAGMGCACACTTTCAGTTTAGCAGCCAATGTTAAGTCATATCACAGAGCCTGTCAGTCTGCTTTACAGTGCTTATGTACTGTTAAGCCACATTTCAAAATGAACTGATGCTTTAAATTGCCTCGAAGTTCAGAGGAGGGGCATAATTAAGAGCATTGACAACTGTGAGAGCTACCACAATATAAGTTCCTTCTCAGATATGGGACAAAATTAAAGACAAGAAATACGAAGTATTAGTCTACATTAAGGTAAAGTTCTCAGAGTAGAACAGCATATTCTAAGTATAGAATACTTCCATCTTACCTGATAGACATCCCCGTTAACCACTCCATCAACAGCATCTGTAAAGAAGTGACTTGTTTAGTCATTTAAGAAAAGATAGAACAGCCAGATTTATTAATTTCTGTAACTTGTATGGAAAGCTTTACCAGAGTATGTAATGTGGGACTTGTGAAAATGAGTGTTACTTGATACCCTGCAGGAACACTTCCTTCTCCCTGCATTTTTCTGGACAGGCATGAAAAACCAAGTGAGCCATCATTCTGCAGAACCAGAAATACAAGGTCATTTCTTCATCATGAGATCCTGCTTCTAACAACATAAACAGCAGAGCTGATACTGCTGAGAAGCTGCTACAGATTGCGTTCTACAGCTACTCCCACTYTGTCCTCCCTCTCTTAGAAGCTGACTACTACACAACTGTTCTGAAGGATGACTGCCACTTTTTTAGTGTCTACCAGGAAGATTAACAATCCCGCAGCCAACACTCAGTAATTCTTATCCTACTTTGGTTACCTCCTAATCAGCTCAAAAGATATAGCTAACACCCCTAGCAAAGTCACCTTTCTGCTACCATCWGGGATGACATGCTTGATAGCTTCCTACTTCAGTTGCAGCATTATTACCTCCGAAGTGACAGGGGCCACAGAGCCTCAGGAACAGGATCAGCCACAAATCTTTGCTATAGAACCCCAAAATTTCATCTTTTTAAAATACAGCCATAGGGAACACATGTCAGTTGTGAGGCAAATTTTTAAGTTTTTTAAACTGTTTAAATCCCTGGGCTATGCAAAATACACCAAGATTTTCAAGAACTGCTAAATCTCAGCAGGGCATCTCTCTGGAGCAGTGCCACGTAACATGTGTCTGCGTGATATACCAAGGAGTCATGTTAATGCCTTTCTCTCACTCTTAATGACACCATGGATAAATTTACCACACAGAGGTGTTTCCATCATGTTAATGCAACCCTCAGTGAAAAAAGCTGCTGTACCAAACAGTAAGCAGAAAAAATAAGTTATTTTGCACTACCTTCTTAGAAAAAGATAACTGACTGACCTAAAACTAAAGAACATTATGCTGCTGTATCCTCTGTTTCTTTGTRGCTAGGTATGCACCAGTTTCATATTACTAGTGAATGGCACACAGTAACTTCTTCATASTCCTTGTTTGAAGTCTTTATCCCTAAGCCCTGAAGAGCAATCATTAACTGTATTGGATGGAAGACTGTAAATTCATAATTTCAAGAATGACAGTTAAGTTGGATGAGACTAGTCCCCAAAAACATAGTTACTAACTTTAGTAGGGGAAGACTCATGTTAATAAAAAAGAGCTTTTCAGTTATGAGAACCTGATATTTCATAACTAGACTCCTATAACTGAGAGATGGTTGCTACTTTGTCTGATTGCAACTCCTCTGTGAGATACAGGAGACCTTTAGGAAGGCTAAAGTCACCAGCTGGGCCAGGGTGCTCATAAATCTTGAGGATGCTTTCAGGAACAGTGATAATAGAGTTAAAGTTTTCTTATCAAATCAAAAAACATTCATTATGGTGTTCACCACTCAGGCTGGTAGTCTGCTCAGGTAAAAGGAACAACATTATTTGAGGCTGTGGCTGAGATGAAACAGACAGGTTGGTCTAAGGGCCATTTTACTTCTGCATAGACAGAGCCACTCACAGACACTCAACTAAGTGTTTCCAGAGGGCAACCAGGTCAGAAGCATTAGCAGTATTAGAACAAACTTCCCATCTGTCCTGAGCTCCCTAGAATTTCAGATTAAGCTGCAGAGTCAGCATGCTGACTGAGCATATAACAAGCAGAAGAGGAAAGAGAATTGTACCAGCATGCTGTCATATGCCAGTGTAAGTGTGCTAACTGGAACAAGACCAATAGTCAAACATTCCTTCCCTTCAGCTCTCCGTGCTCAGTGCTATATAATTAAGTATGAAGTCTAGAAAAACTATTTTTTGCCAGCCTTCATACCAGTAATCAATGCTACTTGTGTATCTGTATTTTTGTTCACAGAAGCATGCAATTTCATAACYATCTTCCCACAGAAAAAGCCTAAACACTGGTACTGCCATCATRGCATTTTCACCAGCCATGAACAATGAAACCCCTGCTCTGGCTTCAGAGTCCATCCAATTCTATCACAATATTGCATCTCCTGAAGTTAACATCAACATATTTAGAACTATCTCAGTTCGTAAGGATCCATATTCCTTTATTTGCTTATGAATTTAGGATAAACTCTTATTTCTAAGGACACTGTTGCAATGAACATGCCCAAACATCTACTGTTCTGCAACACATGCTGACAATATGGTAATAATGAACTTTCATACAGCAACACAGATCATTTTTAGAGTCTGGAAGAGCTTGGAGAGGATAAGTCATATCAGCTGCCTTGCATTCACAGGAGATATAACACCCCAGCTTGCCAGAAACAGAAAGCTAGCATCAGTGCCCTCCACATTTACTACAGCTTACAAAAGAAAAGGCTGGGTAGTTTGAAGATAAATACAAAAAACATTTTGTCACTTCCTAGTCCTAGAAGTCAATACATGGCCTCAGAGATTTATCACAATGATGATCAACTACTCTGAAGGCTACTACTTGCACTAATACCCCTCAGTGCCACTTGGCCTCAAAGGAAGTCTTGTTTGCTTAGTCTTGTTCACCAGCCTCTCTAATGCCTTATTCTCAATGCAAAAGAGGACTGTTATCAGAAAAGTCAGAGGCTTCAGAGTACACTGCAATACTTTTCTTATGCKCTTTCAAAATAAAAGTAGTTTTATGAGCTAGCTTCAGCATCCCTTTTAAAAAATAAGTACTCTATTTCTTCACTGCTACTTTCAGTGAGCTAGCAGCTCTAGTTAAAGCAACAGAAGAAGGAAGCTTAATATATTCTGACATAAGGTTAAGTAACTTCACCACTGAAGGCCTCATTTCCCATCCTTTTTCTTTTAGGCACAGTCATGCCTCCTTTTTACCTACCTCTCACCTATAAGATGATAAGACGAATCTTTCACAAAGCTTTTGCTTACATAGTTATGTAAGAACTTGGGGAAGAAACAATTTTTCTAGCCATAACTCAGTCTCATGCCTGTGTGCAAAATAAAGGCAAGCAACTCAGGAAGACTGCTTCTTTCCTGTGTTTTAGTTCTAAACTGTTGTCATACCAAAACCCATTAGTTCCCTCATTTTCAATATGGCTAGAACTAAACCATACCTGCAATAACACTGTGCTATAAGAGCTTCTGTAATTTTCCAATGTAACAGCTTCTCTAAGTTCCACTTCTGTAAATTTCCAATAGTATTCTCTTGAAAACAAAAATAATACATTTTTCTATCCTGACTTCATAATAAWGCAGCATTACYAACAGGCTGAACAGACACSACCYCTTTATTATACCTTTCTCAGTGCTRTCTTATGAGGTTCTGAAGCCTTCGATGATGTGGGTTTTGCTATGCAATCAGCAATGGCTAAATGACTAAGAAAAAAATCAATAGTCAGAGGCAAGACCTCTTTCTGTCTGTGGTGCCAACTAGAGAGACAGGAGGAATCAATTTTTTCCTAAATAATTTTCAAGCAAATTCATACTCCGTTCCTAAAAGGCTATTAAATTAAGTATCTAAACAAACCACCAGACACAATTAATTTTCTTAATTCCTAGAAGCTCATGAATGTCTTTGGAAGATAGAGAAACATCATTCAATCAAGTTCATACAAAAGTTACAGAGGTTGAAAATGTAAAGGTGATGATTGAGATTAGTCAGCCTACATTAAATTTGTGTGTATTTGCATGATTGTTAACATATATAACTGTTTGTCTTTGAATTAAATTCCCCATAAGGAACTACTCAATAAACTGCCATGAGGTGTATGTATARGCATACAATATCTAGAAGCCACCCATTTCCACTTGGACTCTCTGTCTCCTGCTCAGAGAATATAGTAAGTGAACTGATATAACCTCAAGACATACTCTTGTCAGAATTTGACTGCAAATACATGTAGATATTGACTCATTACCGAAAAGAGAAACCTCGTAAGACATCACATTACTAATAACAAGGCAACAGCATTGTATTACTTGATTTATGCAGTACTCCCTGCTTTCTGAAGCAGGGATTATGCTTCATTTTCCAAGGGAAAAAAGATTAGGTTTTCGCCTGCCCRGGCAGCTTGAATGGCATAGCTATTTACATAATGAATGGATCAGRCCAACCCTGACCACGGCAACATGAAGGGATGTGTGAGACACATGASCTTGGCAACATTCTGCCATTCTCCCCATACTCACCTAGTACCCATCACTGCAGTAATAAAMAGAATTCCCTATATTGTTATTACAATTCATGAAGCTCACTTCAGTACATGTATTTGTCTCATCACTTATCAAGAGACTGAAATTTAGAAACTGTTTGCTGATGAGAAACTGTGATTCTTAAAAGTGTATTTCAATAAGCTGATGACTGATTGTCATTACATCTGAAGTTAAGATCTTCAAACTTCAGTTTGAGAGCAGCCCAACTTATTACTTTTGGCCCAGTATTTAGAATGAACTTATCCAACAGACCTGTAAATAAGGAGTTCAAAAAAGGTTACGGTTAAAAAAAGTAAATCCACAAATCCCTGGTYACGATGCTTAAGGATTTACATAAGAACTTGCATTGTTTCAAGAAATTTGCATTCACCTGAAACAGCTTAATAAGCTAATCTGGCAGAGACTGCAAYTGTCTGATATTTATCAAGATAGTGAACAGATGCTAAGGAATGTGTAACACAAATGGCAACAGAAGTCATTAAATCAGCTGTCACCATACCTGAACCAGCATATTTTGCACGGCTACCATCTGTGCTTTTTAGCATGAGGGAAAGAGAATAGACTCTGACAGTCAACAGAGATCAATTTTCTGTTAAAAAACAGGACCACCAAAAGTTCACAAGCATCATCTCCCTCGCCTATTTAATAGGCAGAGCAAAAAAAGAGAATACAACAAAACAAGATGACAAAAAGCTCATGCCTAGACTTCCCAGATCCCTAGATCAAGTTATCATATTTATTATTTTATGAACCTCTTTCTAGACAAAGTTCTCCAATAACACTTTTGCATTTCATGACAAGACAACTTGCGCGACTTGAGAAAAGAACTCTTGAAAGGCAGTTTAAGAGCTACTTTTAAATATCACCCAATCCAGAGGCATTTAACAAACYGACTTTTTGACAAGAAAACATTCTGCAATAGTCATCACTGCATGCACGTAAAGAATATAATCCTTTAGTTGTTCTAGTACCTTGTGTGAAAGGCCAATGGTAGAAAATTAGTTTTTCAAACAGCTACTTTAATGTTCCAGAGACTGTTTGGAACAAAAAGCCCATGTAAGGCATAATGTTTGCCTAAGGCTTTTGMAAGTAAGAAGGGAAGTGTCCACTGTGTCTGTTTCTGCACTATACATAGAATGCGGAAGTCAAACTATGTATGGTATCAAAACAGGATGGTGTTCTGATAATAATTATCCTCAAATTCTTGTGCTGGAGCAAGCTGGATCCCAGTAAACACCTTTATTTTCAGGAGTACGTAATCCATRTATATGGACCTTATAAGTGAGCTGATGTTAAGGGTAGTGCTACCACTAAATAAGCACCGGGAGGTCTCCAATACCCAATTTATCTAGCTGAGCCTTATTCCCAGAGATATGATGAACCTGCCCCCTCACACATAAGATACATCAGTGATTTCTGATACCAAATTGCAAAATGAAGACTTAATTCTAAAGATTTAGAAGACTGGCATCTTACTGCAGTGACAAAGGGATGTCACATGAGAGCCAGTATGTTCCTCTGGCCCTGGTGACAAGTAGAAGCTAAGTCTTCCGAGAGTGTTGCAACATCAACTCCTTTCCACTCAGAACTTCAGTTAAAACCTTTCATAATGAGAATTGTTTATTCTGGGCTGCTTTAGCTACCATTAGACTACCTGGAAACACACTAACCTGCACTTCCCAGGACACACAGTTCCCACCCTCCTCCAAACGCGCCTTCTGCAGTGACGGGTTTGCTACGCTCAGTACAAAGGTTACCAAGGAACAAAGGCTGAAGGTTTAGTAAAATTAAACATTAGCTTAATTGCTCTCATACTTTAAGACGAAGATCACTCCTGCTGAAGACAGAAAGTCAAGTGGCGGATTTATCCTGCTTTGGAAAGCCCTTCCTTCAGGCAGGCTCCTGGATTAGGCAAGATCAGCACCGTTCGCATTAAGGATATAAACACGCCTTAGGCATCTTCAGGGCATACAAACTACAGCAGGGAGGCAGCAGCTCACCTTGTGGCACAGCGCACCCAGGACGGCCCCGACCCACCCCCGAGAGCACCCCCGGGCAGCGGAGCCCCACTCGGGGCACAGAGCCTGGGCGAAGGCTCCTCCGGCACCGGCCCCGCCCGGCCGCGGCGCCCCGAGGGAAAAGGGGAACCGGGACCCCTCGCCCCCCAGTCCCCCCCGCCGCCCCCGCAGGGCGTACCCGCGCCGAGGCCCTCGGGACCCTGCAGCGCCTCGGGCACCTCGCCGTTCTCCAGGATGCCGTAGCCCTCGTCGTTCTCGATGCCCGCGATCTCGTTCTCCTGCTGCGCCAAGAAAGCGGCCGCGGGATCCTCCTCGCCGCCGTCGGTCGCGCCGTTCCCGGCCGGGGGCTGCTGCGGCTGCTGGGTACCGAAGAGCTCCATGTCGGCCATGGGAGAAGGCGGGCAGCAGCTGCGGCTCCGCACCGCGCCTACGCCGGGCACCAGCGCGGAAGGGGCGGGGGTGCCCCGCCTGCGCCAATCAGCGACGAGCACCGCACGCTATGACCAATCGGCGAGCGGCGCTGGCGGGGCCGGCGGAGCGCGAGCCAATCAGCGCCCAGAGCGCGGCGGGCAGGCGGGGCGGGGCGGGGCGGGGCCGCGGTGCCTGGCGGAGTCGGGCGGCACCGGCGGGATGTGTTCCGTCGGGAACTGCTCCCTCGGGATCTGCTCCCTCGGGCTGCGGCGGGACCGGCATCGCCTCCAGCAACGTGTCAAACCACGGGCTCCGCTGGGACGTGACACGGGTCCGTCGGCAGCTTGGAGACAAATTCGAGCCCTCAGACTACGTCAATAAAAACATACCTTCTGTCAAACATCTTTCGTTATTTTGGGTGTCCCCTGTCTGACAATGGGAAGCTTAAATCACAGAATCACAMAAGGGGCCAGGATGGAAGGGAYCTCARTGAGTCATCTGGYCCAAACTCCCTTTTCAAGCAGGGTCATCCCGAAACRCRTGGAACAGGATTGTGTCCAGRTGGTTCTTTAATTGATCTCCAGTGAGGGASACTCCACAACCTCTCYGKGCAAACTATTCCAGTGCTCACTCACCCACACAGTAAAGTTCTCATATTCMGGTGGAATGTACTGTGCATCCGTTTTTGCCAGCTGTCTCATGTCCTAGAGGTTGGCACCACCAAGAAGATCCTGGTGTCATCTTCTTGACACTCCCACCTTTAGACATTTATACACATTAATGAGGTCAAACCAGTGTAAATTTGGTAAACATGTGTTCCATTGTTTTGACAAAGGTGTTCATTAGATGGGCAGTGACTTCTGTTACAGTTTTTTTGACAGTTTCTTTGATCAGTTTCTGTATCTGGCTTATCACACAGATAGAATCATAGAATCGTAGAATGTTAAGGGGTTGTAATGGAACAAAAGATCATCTAGTCCCAAACCCTGATGCCATGGGCAAGGACACATTCTACTAGAGCAGCTTGCTCCAGGCCTTATCYAACCTTATCCAGCCAGGAACACTGTAATTGTTGGGACATCCACAACCTTTCTGAGTAAACTGTTCCAGTGTCTCTCTACCATCAGAGTAAAGAATTTCTTCCTAATATCTAACATAAATTTCCCCTCTTTCAGTATGTACCCATAACTCCTTGTCCTGTCACTACAATTCCTGACGCTCACTCCCTCTCCAAATTTCCTGTAGGCCCGCTTTAGATTCTGCAATGTTGCTATCAGGTCTCCACACAGCCTTCTTTTCTCCGGGCTGAACAGCCCCTAATTCCTCAGTCCGTTTTTGTAGGGACAGTGCTCCAGTCCTCTTATCGAAGAGTTTCCTGTTGGCCATGGGGGAAGGCAGGCAGGTGGCTGGGGGAGCAGCCTCTGGATTTGCTCCAGCCTTTCCATGTCATTCTTATGCTGAGGTAATCACAACAGTTTGCAGTATTCCATGGGATCTCATGTTAGCAGAGAGGGGGACAACCACCTCCTTCAGTCTGCTGGCAATGCATATCATTTATTGGCAGCAGAGAGGGGAGGGGAAAATATTGCTGTAAAAAAAGGAGCAAATGATGCTGGCAGCCCTCAAACTGGTGTAATTGCCACAAGAGGTACTTGTTTAATTCCACTTACATGTTGCCTATAAATCTGTGTACGTTTCATGATGTACTAGAGGTAATGTCATCCGAGGTTATGTTATAGTCCCAAACAATAGTTCAAACATGAGGCCAAGTTCAGAGAAAAATTTAACTCTGAAAGATAGTTGTTTTGCATGTGAATTTAACAGTATGAGATAAACCACATGCTGAGTTACACTTCTTCCCCTCTGTCAATATCATTTGCTCAGGAAAAAAAGCATAAGTAAAGTTCTGCAGTGTGACAGAGAGCTCCCTTCACCTCATTTAGTCAATTGAAACATGTGCCTCGTTTCTCCTGTGAAAACTCAGAATGTGGCAGGAGGCTAGACTTTCCTGATTTTGTATCTTGTAGAAACATAGCAAGGTTATTTATTTTAAATAATCTCCAGCTGCCATGGGAAAGCTAAACAATTATAAATAACAGCAGTAAGCAGGCTCATAACTCACACCAGGAGACCATAAAAATGAAATGCCACCATGAAGCATATGCCACAATCTCACAGAAAGTTGCTGACTTTTTTCCACAAGTTCTTCTAAAAACACACTCCCATGTGCATTTTTTTCAGTCTTCTTTCCTTATATATAAACAAAAATAATATTGCAC
>NW_026623620.1:0-2500 GCF_030028575.1 Malurus melanocephalus
CCCTCAAAATGGGAGAAGTCAGTCTGTAGATGTGTTTTTGCAAAAAATGAAATCTTAGAACAGCTTGGATGAAATATCTTAACTTTAGGAGTCAAACTGCAGGTGAAATGTGTCTCATATTCACTTTATCAATTCAGAAAATGCCAGCAAAAACTTACTGAAAAGGGACAATGTGTCTAAAAGCTGGCACATGGCTGCACAGAGATAATAAAGTCCCTTTGAAACAATGCTTTAGTACCTGTGTCCATTTTGACTTGAAGAATACTTGTGGTGTTACAATAAATTACTCTAAAACAATCTTGTCCTTCTCACCAATGAGGACAGAACTTGAACAGCAAAACTATTCTGTTTCTCTTCCAGCGTTCAATATTCAGATTGATTAATTAAACTTCTAAACTGGTGTGTGGTGAGATAAGAAACTGAGATGGCAAATTATGAAAAACCTTGTTCATAAGTGAATAAACTTGCCTGCCTGAGAATTTCTAACAGAAAACCCATTACTTCCCCCAAAAATTATCTTCATTAAACCTTTTACTGAGCCTTTTTTTCTGAGCTCATTAATAGCTTGGAATTGGAATGACCTGTAGTTAAAGAGATAGTTAAAACTGCTTTTACCATTTTCATACAGATCCTGGTATAATCAATAACCTATATACAAAGGTGTCGTTATTCTTTGTGTCAAATTGTTTTTGCAGGTTTCAGCTTCTTCTGTTCGTCCCTTGCTGCTGTACGTGTTCTCTTCCTTCACAACAGTGTAAGACATCATTCTGGCCTCATGGTGCTTGAAAGATGAGTCAAATTAATATGTTTCCAGGATTCATGGGGAACTGATTAGTTGTAAGGTAACACACTGCCATTGTGATTAAGAATCCCTAGGGGATGCTGGACATCATTGGCCATGAGGAAAAAATCAAAGCTACTTTTAGTATCTACAGATGGGGCCACCTTCTGCTTTCAGCAATTGGCCTAAATCAGGATTATCTCCATTGATTTCCACGGTGTTCATCAAGATTTATTTCAGATGAAAAGGTACAACATTTGCCTTTTTGGCAATGGGGAGAAGATTATGTCCCTATGAAATTTCATTGGATCAGAGCTATTCCAAAAGAGCCATTCAATCAACACCTCTCAGATACCGAGGCCATTACTATGGCACTTTAATTCATTTTTGCCTAGTTACCCCTTTTGGTGTTTGATGATGAATATTCCTTGTGAATCTCTCACTGGATAGCAAACAGCTGTGATTTCTGATTCTTTGCATCAACTGGAGGAGCTTTGCCATCAAAATGGCAGCTGCCCATTCTTTATAGTACAGGTGTTGCAAAAGTTACTGGTAGCTTTATCAGGTGGGAAGGGATCTTGTGGTTGGATGCCTAATCTATTGATTTCTTTGCTCTTCTAGGCACCTACTCAGCTACTGGAGAGCAACAGGGTCTGGAAAACTTTTAAATACCTCCTTCCATTTTTCCTGCTTCTGGGCTACAGAGCACTCACTGGGGTGAGGGTAGTAAACAACACAAGGGCGAGTAGAACGCAGTGATAATCCCTATCACTTAATTCTTTGGATGGCACGACTCTAGCCCATGCCAGCTATTGTAGATAAACCTCAAAAGAGGCTTTTCTAACAAGCAGATTGAAAACAGTGATCATTTGGGATGGAAGAGAATTGAGCCATATGAATGGGATCTTTCAATAAATGAAGGGAACCTAAAAAAGAGCTGGAAAGGGAATTTTTACAAGGGCATGGAGTGATAAGGAGGACAAGGGGGGATGGCTTAAAACTGACAAAGGACAGGGTAAGGTTAGGTATTATTTTTAAAGGGTCACTATGAAGGGGGTGAGGCCCTGACACAGATTGTTCAGAGAAGTTACGGCTGCCCCATCCCTGGAATTGCTCAAGGCCAGGTTGGATGGTGCTTGGAGCAGCCTGGTGCAGTGAAAGGTGTCCCTGCCCATGGCAGGGGGTTGGAATAAGATGGCTCTTAAGGTCCCTTTCAACCCAAAGCAGCCTGTGACTCTGTGATGGTCTGTGACATACATGCCGGTAGAGGTGGAGGACACTTCTTGCCCCATTTCATTTAATCATTTCAGCTGAACCTGAGTTACTCCTGAAGTGAGTGCAGAGGTTTGTTAACCACTGTTTGGGAGCCAGGAAACTGAGGTGGAATTGCAGTGACTCCCTCTGACCAGGCCACACTCCTGAGCAGCCCTGACAAGTTTTTGGAGAGATCCTTTCCATTCAAAGCTTTTGTGCTAAGCACAATGGATGGCCATTAAATGGTCACATCGTTATTGAACAAAAAAATCATGGAATCATAAAGATTGGAAAGGACCTCCAATATCCTCAAGTCTGAGCTGTGACCAAATATCACCATGCCCACTAAACCCTATTGCACAGTGCCACACCTACTCAGTTTTTGAGCACTCATATCAGTGAAGGGGGGACAGATTCTTGCTCTAGTTTGCCTAAGGATTTATTAACCAACCTCAAAAGCAGAAA
>NW_026623620.1:5000-16030 GCF_030028575.1 Malurus melanocephalus
CTCATCCATCATTAGGAGTAACTATAGCCCAAGGGTAAAAATAACTCTGGATTCTGTAGCATAGTGCCCAGAGCTTAATGATATTTCCCTCCAGGGCAGATGGTATTTGTTTTACTGTCTTTCTGGTGGGTTTCATTTAATGACTTATTGCTTCCCTCCCTACCCTCCCCTAAAAAAATAAAAAAAATAAAGAAAGAAAGAAAAAGAAGAAAAAAGGAGAAAAATAAGATTACTTTAATTAGGTTCAGGTTGTTAAATAACAGCCATCAATATTACATGGATGAGGAGATAAAAGAGTGTGGTTCTTCAGGAGGAACCTCATATTTGGGAAGGCAGCCCAGCATTCCTTTGCAGAGAAGTGGCTGCTTGGAGGAATGAGTGGGAAGATGTGACATGATGCGGATGGACATGGCTGGTGTCCCTGCAAACATGGAAAACTGCCATGTGCCATCAACCTGGAGGGACACCCAGTGCCAGGAGTGCTCTGGTGGGACGCATTTTAAAGGAAGAAGGTTCCTTTATAGTCAGAAATGTAAATCCATGGGCACAGTGTTTGTCAGATCCACCTGGCGCAGCACACATTGACCATGTTTCGCATTGTCCCTATAAATATTTTATCCAGAAGCCTTTTGATTTTGCCACCCTCCTCTTCCAGCACTCCCATCCACATGCCTGGCTGAGCTCAGTGCTGACAGACATTAAGCACTGTCATCTGAGCAGAACAATAAAACCCAGCAGACATGGATTCTCACCCCTCTCATTTTGTCGGGAATATCAATGTCATCATACTTCAGCATTCCTGGAAAAGCCCCTGTTTTCTCAGAATGAGCTCCAAAATGCCCTGTAACACAAGATGGTTTCATCAGCACTAATTTCTGACAGACATTCTCGTTGGGAAGGGAAGTCCTAGAGAAACAATTCATGGTATTTCTGCTTGCCTGTATCCAGTGTAAATCCCTAAACTGTATTATACCATCAACCCAAGCCAAACCCCAGCTGAGATGTTAACACAGACTCTTAGGAATGATGACCATTATTTCAATAAATTATCTTATGATCTTTTGCAAGTTGTGAATGCAGTCAGAATGGTAATATGGGATAAGATTAATCTCTTCCAACTTTAAATACCTACAATTCAGATACCTTTTCTGAACTAGTCATCACAACTTCTGGCATAGCTGATTTAGAGATGGAGGCACTCCAAAGAGATTCTTCTCATGCAAAGGTGGGATGACTCAGTGGTGGGATACTTTGACTTATCTCTCTCTACTAACCAGAGACAGATAAGTATAAATGAGGCACTCGTAGACAGATAAAATGTGGAGAATTAACTTTCCTTTAATATTTGTGGGACAATTTTAATTTTTTTTATTATATTAATGTTAGCTTGAAAAATTCCACCCAACTTTATTTTTCATAGACAAAACTACTAAAACCTGATTTCAGAATCAAAATAATGTCATTTTGGGAAAGATAAGGGCTATAAAATGTTTATCAAATAGTAAAAGGCTGTAGGGATGCCACTTAAAGGAGGAATGTTTGGAAGTTTAAGAGAAATTTTGTTTAGGTTTGGTTAGGTTTGGTTTGGTTTTTTTAATTCAGGGAGTGCCTTTACCATTCTTTTTTTCTTTCTGTTTTCTGATTGTTCTCTCAGATGGCAACTTGGCCTGTCAGTTTTGTGTCACYGCTTGTTTATGCCATAAATGTCATTTGGAATGACAACACTAGGAAAAGGTCAGGGCTATTACTAAACAAGCTTACCCCCTGGAGCCTAATACAGTCAAGACACTGTGATTCAACTGCTGGGAGTGGCTGGAGAGATGGCAGCAGGGAGAAATATTTAGGTATTTTTCAGTGCTGGTCCATGRAAATCATACCTTGGGGCTCAAAATGGGACAAAGCCAAGAGCAGCCTTATGTGTTTGATTCAGGTAATGTATTCAGAGGAATTAACAGCAAGTGCCAGGATTTGAGGAGCCAGCAGAGCTGTCTGTTTCTTTTTATTAGTGCATGGATGCTAAATASTGCTCAGAGAATGAAGTTTGATCAATAAATCATCCCCTAGTTGCTGTTCTGCATTGGCTTCTTTGCCAATGTGGACTGTTAGAAGAGAACCATGTGTTTGCATTTTTTTTTTTCCCCCGGAGTAAAAATTCTTCAGTGAGTAGAAAGATGAAGGAAAGAGGAAAGCAGCTCTAGATTAATGCTGTTTGCTGTCATCTGTGGCTTGGGTAGATAACCTTGCATGTAGGTGACTCCTGCTGAGGGGGGGGAGTTAACTCCCTAAATAACAGTAACTGCAAACCCAGTCCAAAATTATCCTAATTGCACAAATTGATTCAGAACCACTTAAGTGGGAGGAATGTGGGGAGAGGGGGGAATCCTTTCCTAGACTTCTTCAATCAAAAATATTTCATTCATCTATTGCAAAGCCTTTTTTTTATATATATATACACCATCATAAGATCATGGAATGGTTTAGGTGTGAAGGGACCTTAAAGATCATCCCATTCCATCCCCCTACCATGGGCAGGGGCATCTTCCACTATCCCAGGCTGCTCCAAGCCCCATCCAACCTGGCCTTCAACATTTCCAAGAATGGGAAAGGGTATCAGATACATACAAATTTTATTTTTTTTAATTTTTTAAAATCAGATTACATTAGGACTGCAAGAATTCCATACTGGACACCATCTTAATAAAGTCCCTAAGAATATAATTAGGCTTAGCTTAATGAAATTATTCACTTGTTCAAGTTGAGGAACCGGTGTGCCTACCATCCTTATTTGAAGCTACAGAAGAACAGAATGATCCTTGGAAAAGCCTTGGAAATAAAGACATTAACTACCTGCTGAAATGTGTCTTGAAAACTCACTGGCTTTCTTTGAAGTAGTGAAAAGATAAAAACTGAAAAATAAGTAAGCAAACAATCTTCTCATCAAGGAATGATGAAAATGTAAAGTTGTAAATACCTGACAAGTAACTTCTGGTCGTTTGGCCACTGGAATTCTCTTTGCTATCAGAATTCCAGATAGTAGAGGAAAGTTKTCAATGAAAATGTAAAGGTGAGTTTGTATGCCCAAAGGTTTGTTCTAAAACTAATTCTTTGGAACAGTTAGAAGTCTTTCTTGTCTTTCTCTTGAAATATTGGTTGGTAAAAAAATCAGATTTTATATGAAAAATATACTTTTGCTGGTTAGCAGAAGCCAGGTGTAACAAAAAATGTCCCACTCAAACTTTCAGAAATTCTTTTCTTCCTCCCTCCTTTTTATAATTTTTTTTTTACTTTAGAGATGAAAAAAAAAATCTCCTACTGTCTGGCATCAAACTGAGTTTTCATTTATCAGATAAAATCGTGAAAAGGTGCAAATTGTGGTATGACACCTAACCTTGCATTTATTTATTTGTTTTCTATTTTACAAGCACTTATTTAGAACCCTTGTCACTTAATGCTCCATGAAAACACTGATAGAAATAAAGGTTGATCCAKATCTATGGATCAAAATCCAAACTCTCCATTAACATTACAAGATCCATAAATATTGATAGTTTTCCTGTACGATAAATGGGAGGAGGTAGAAAGAGAAAGAAAAAAAAAAGAAACACCATGGGGAACTTTGTAAAAATTACTATTTATTATTCCATGGTGAAAACCCAAAACACTGTTAAGGGAAGTGCGATTGGTCCCATCTGTGGCACAAATTTCCCAGTTAAGGGAAGTCTGATTGATCCCATCCGTGGCACAAATTTCTCAGCTGATTTTGAGTAGCACTTYCCATTTCTTCCCTCAGCAAGGATTCCTTCTTTTCCAATAAAAACGTGCACATTCTTGAGATGGGTGAGTTTTTCTGGACATTTGTCTGCAGTTATTCGCCCAAATTTGATGGTTCTGCAGACTTTAATGAGAAAGAGATCCCAAGCCACAGCTGGGGATYAGAGCCAGCCCTTGCAGCCCCTCACATGTGGTGCAGCTCTACCGAGTGCCACACCGTGCCAGAAGTGCTTTTCCTGTTCTTCAACCCCCTGGGTTYGCTCCCTAGAAGTCTGACTGGATTAGGAATGGAGTCAAACGTTGCTGTTGGTCTTATCAGAACAGATCTGAGCCCARCCCGATGAAAACATAAGGAATCAGGATCACGGTATTTTCCCTCGGTGCTCTTGTCACAAACAATTGTTACAACGGAAAGAACATCAAGGGGCTGTTCTCTTACTGYGAGATATTCAGATCCCCCCTTCARTTTGGGCTTCTTTGGGGAGCTGATGACTGCCTAAACTCTTCAAATGCAAAGCCAGGATGGATTTGCGAGTGGAGGCAGCTCAGCAGAAGGTCTGAGAAGCAGCACAAATCTTCACGGAGCACTGTCGAGAAGAATAGAAGGAAATTCTTTCACATTACAAGCAAAAACATCTGCCCCTTCAACGTGGCGAGATGCAAAAACCCAGCAAACGTGTCTGTTTTGATAAAAAGCATGGAACAATAGTTCCATATTATTGCAGGAGGTTGGGGGCTGTGGGAATCCACAACTGAGCTGTCCCATCTCAGCCAGCGTTGAGGGACTTAATGCATTCACTTGCCTTCTCCTCCCATAATTTCCATCTCTGTGAAGCCAGGCATCAAGAACAATGAAATWCATTGGGGTATATTTTGGAATGCTAAGTGATGAATTTTGCATCCAGGCAYGCAGCTTTCCAATAGAGTGAGTGGGAAGTGGAAAAATAGGACATTAACTTGACTGTAGGTGTTGTGTTGTCCTAAGGAGCTGGACCATTCATATATTTACAAGAGTTTTCTACTCCACATGATGTCACAAAACAGACATTGTGGGCTGGAAAGAGGAGATTTGAGCAGTTCACAACCCTTTCAGTGCCTCAGTTTCTCCCCCTAAAAGAAACCTGCTTGTTCTACTCCACAAAAATCTCCCATGTTTTTTCAGGACATGCTTAAATCAGTCTCTGTATGCAGAAGGAMYCTTTAAAACCAACCCTAGGGTCAATTACCTACACAGACCCAGGCACTGCAATTGCTCTGTGTAAAAACTGGTGCCTTTCTCTCCTGCAAAACTGCAGAATGGAACAGCAAAGTATTTTAGGTGTGGTGGTTGGCCAACAATAAACAGAAAATCTGTAATCCCTGAAAACTAATACGGTGTGGAGGGGCTGCAGAGCAAGATGAATGAAAAGCTGTGTGGTGTGTGGAGTGTTCGGGGGGAATTTTTTTTGTTGTTGTTGTTTCAAAAGGAGTTTTTTTACCCCAGGCCAGAAGCCTTTGTGTCAGGGAGACTGTCTCATTTCTCTGCTCAAAGGCTGTCAGAGATGACTGAGATTTGAAAATGCTTTCTGATGTTGACGAGGTCAAGGGAGACAGAGCTGCCTWCCATCAGTCGCTGCGTCAGTGGTGGGATGGGAGGACACGTGAGAGGGAGGATGGAAAAAAAACAGTGAAATTGGTATCTCTGGAGAACTAGATAAAACAAAATAAATAGTATGAAATAAAATACGAGAGAAAGAAGAGGCACGGGTCAAACAGTCACACCAAAGTTTATGGCATTAGTATTCAGCTGGAATAAGGGAAAATATCTTGGTTCCCAACTGGGGATGTTCTGAAGAGAGGGAAACTGACTGGAGGCAAAAGATATATTAATATTACTCCACTTAATCAATACATAAAATCCTCCAATGTGTTTTTTGTACAAGCCTGCTCTGCAAAGTTACAYCTGCAGTGTTTTCTGATTCCATCTAATTGTGCTTGCGATAGTTCAAATCAGGACTGCCCAAAGCAGACAGGAATTGAATCAAGCCATGGGAGTGGCTGCCACAGATTGCACACATCTTGGCCAAAGGAAAGTGGACCAGTGTCACTGTCACACTTAAAGATGGACTCTTTCTGTCCAACCTCACAAAGCAGCAGCAGGAGCTTCCTTGGATCAGCCTGTGATGTTCCGTTTAACTGCAGATTTCCCAAGTTCACAGAAGAGCACTTTACATGGAATGTGGTTCCCCATGGCCTGTGCTTTTCCACAGGGATACCCAGCTGGGCTGATCCCACAGAGTTTCATGCCTCAAATCTGTTCAGAGGAGCAAGCACTTCTATAGAGCAACACACATGGTCACATTTAGAGTACTGGCATTGGTTTCCAGCACTCACTGGTAGCTGGTTTTATTACTGATTTCACAAAACCATTACACAAAGACAAAAATGGGTGTGACTATTTATAACAGAGGTTTATGTTGGCCATTTCTTCACTGTGTTCCCTTTATAAGCAGGCAAAGATGGAATGGCTGATCCACATGTGCTGGACAGGATGCAGTTTGTGTTTGAAATCTCAACAGAGTGAAACATTAATGGCTGTGCTGCCACAAACCTCCTCCTGTTCTATGATTCCTCATCTTGCTGCAGTGCCCAGTGGTCCTGGATCATCTCCACAGGAGATGCTTCCCACTTTTTGATGCACTCCTAGAGTCAGAGCGAGACTGTAATGATGCAGTGGAAAAGGGAATTTCAGCCTGGAAAGCTGAATGGCTCAAAGGATTCCACCAAGTGATAAATGTCTTGTTTTATGACCTTTATTTGTTGATGACACAAGGTTTAAGAAGTGGCCTGCATGTGTGTGACAGGTAACAATTTTGTTTTATATACTGGGGGGAAGAGCATGGGAAAAGGTGTGGAATGGATCCATATGTACCTGGTAACCCTGCCCAGTCAGGCGCCACCGAGCACTGAGGAGGAGCACAGGACATGTGACAGTGACAAAAGGCTGCTTCCACTGTGGCAGAAGGGAGGGCATGGCAGGGAACAGGGGCTCAGCTCCACATCCCTGCACTCACAGCTCCACWGGGCAAATCCCACCCCACCAGAGCCAGTTCAAGACATTTCCACTCCCAGATCCCCTTGGTAGAGGCTCATTGCAGCCTCTCCTTTCCCTGATGATTAACAYCCCTTTCACCCTGTTGCATCAGCCGTTTGAAGTATTGATATCTAATACTGGATCAGTGAAATAATTTGGTGTAAAATAATACTTTCCTCCAAGGCCTGGAAATTTTCACAGATCTGGCTTGATGGTCAGGCAAATACAGTCTGAAACCAGTACAACTGAAGAGGATCAGCCTTCACAGGATACAGCAGGTTTTTTTTAGATAAGGAAGGAGGTTCCCTCTTCCACTCTGCCTCTCAAATGATGTGAAAACATATTTATTTCTGTATTAATAAATGTGGATAACAAGTAGTTTTGTATTAATGTACTAAATAGTGCCAGACCCCTTTCACACTAGAGTCAGATGGTGTAGGATTGTCAATGTCCATAATATTAAACTGGACCTCCAAAACTGGACCTCCAAACTGCCTATTGGGAATGGTCCCCGGATCCTGCCAAGTCCCAGACTGTGCTGGGATATCATCCAGGGCAACACTGTAAGCATTGCAMCAGCACCATTACAATGTTTAGTCCCTATACCTGCAGCCCAAAACTATTTAATTAGCTGTAATAGTAAAAAATTAAATTTTAATCCTTTCAATGCTCATATCTATGATCTAAGGCTACATTATTCTACATTTTTGTGCTTTTTTTTCTTTTCACAGCAATCCAGTCTCAGATCCTGACCCTGTTTGCTCATTCCCATCTTTGTCCTTTGCCATCTATTCTCCTGTCTACCACCAGTTCTACCATTAAAAATGTTTGTAAACCATACCAGTGAAATGACAGCAAGAGACATAAAGACAGCAGGACATGGCATTAGTCATGTGCATTGTTTGCACTCATTTGCATTAATTGTTGGCATTAATTTCTTCATTTCARAGTGAAGACATCTCACATTAGATCTCAAGGTGGCTTCCTGATCTTTACTTTATCCCAACAGTAGGAATGCTAAATAATCCGGTGTATGACCTAAACTGAGGCAAATGAGGAAAGGGATGTGGCATCTCTGTAGTCACCAAGGAAACAAGAAGCAGTGACAGTTTCCACCAGCTGAGCACTCACCTCTACACCTTTAGTTCACCTGAGATAGCAACCTGGCTTTTGCATCAGGGATGGGTAAAGCAGAAGGTATAAAAATAGCAGAAAGTATAAATATATCTTTAAAATCCCTGGAATAACAGGGAGGGAGAAAGGAAATAATTTATTCATTCCCATCTASTCACACAGTGGCAAGAGGGTGGGTGGTTGTGAATCAGGATGATTGTGCCAACAGAAAGTGAAATTCATTCATTCCAGGGCACCCAAACTTGCAGAGGTTGTTGTTGGGAATTATCCAGGAATTATACCAGCTGGGATAAAGCTCCCAGGAATTTCTGAGACAGAACCAAAAGGCACCTTTGGACATTTCCACTAAAAATCCTATTTGCTGTGTAAGAAAAGTAAACAAAGAGGAATAACTTTTAAAATAAGGAAYGGATGTGAGATTTCTAAGTCCATAAGCAGCTTAAAGTATAAATTAAAATAACACTCAGTTCACASTTTCTTTAATTAAACTTACAAATAAGGAGAGTTAAATAGAAATGTTTCTTTGCATCTAAATTTTCCATTTGTTTCTGACTCCTTTAATTGCCACTTCAGTGGTTATGAGATAAAGATTTACTTCTTACCTTAAAACCTCATCAAAATGAGCTTAAAATATAACCCTCCTSCCTTCCTTGGAAGGAAATCTTTCTTAGGTGTTTTCTGCATCTACAAGCTCTGGGACTTATCTGTGCTTATGAGGAAAGCAATTTTCTCCTTCTAACTAGATTTTACTCTGGAGTAAAATATATTTTATTTGGGATAGTTTTAGTTTATATGGCTACAATAAGCTTCTATCTGATTCTTTGATTTTATTTGTTTTTTTCTTAGGTGATCTAGAAGTACTTACCCCAGTCATTTTAAAAGCAAGCAAATAAATACATAAAAGCTTTTCACATAGCATTCTGTTAAAAATAAAAAAAAAAAAAAAGGAAGCATCAGAGAAAGCAAATCTCCAACAACAACTTGGAGTAGATTTACAGTTCTTCAGCCTTTGCTCTAGCCCTGGAGCCTGATGGGACGCTGGTGTCCTTGGAGGAATGGTCGAAGGAATTGCTGGGGGCCAATTGCTGATTTTATCATTCAAACACAAAATTTGTTACACCACTTTATCGGTCACAGGGAAAGCAATTATAGTGTGGTTCAATTTTCCACTCAATGACTGTACTGGGGATCAAAGTCAGTTTTTTTTTATGATGGAGAAAGAAATGTTTTGTTATTTTGTTTGTTATTTAAAAATAATAATAATAAAAGCTTGCATTTCCARTACAAGGCTGTGTTTGCCTGTGTGCCTATTTTCTTTGTGGAGATGGAGCTGATTATTTTCATTTTTCTCTTGTTAAATAATCAGGCTATTTTGTTAGTGGTTTGTTGGTTTTTGTTCGTTTTTTTTTTTTCTTTCTCTCCTTATTGACTAAAGTCATTGCAATGTAAAAATGCAATTGTTTTTTTTTTTTTTTCTTTCTCTCCTTATTGACTAAAGTCATTGCAATGTAAAAATGCAATTGTCACGCCTAAAAGCAGTACAGCATTAGAACCCTAATCACAAACACTGGAGGTGAAATAGTCTATATTACATATTTCTTAATATGAACTATTTTCTTTCGATACCATTTCAGACAATAAATATTCAGTGTGCACCTCTTTTGTCATGTCTTTAACCACCTGAAATTTAATTGTGATAAAAATAATTCAGTGTCATGCTAAAACACAATCCATTTGCAAAAGCAAGGACATATTTGGTGATCATACAAAAAAAAAAAAAAAAAATTGGAGGGACTTCCACCACAACAGAAAAATCATCCACAAAACTCTCTTCCTACATTTTTTTTTAATAGACATTGAAAAAAAGGCATCAGAATTCACAACAGCAGTGGAAGGAAAGTGTATTTCCTCAACAGAAAGTGTATTAATCAGACACATAGCTTTTATCTTTACAAATTTGAACTAATGGATCCTTCAGACTCTCCCATACAGTAAGAATTAGAGCAGTAAGGGCACAACRTTGCCACATCAAAGAAAATCACATCAATTATTTAGTTAAATATTTTAATCACTCATTCTCAGAAAGCAAAACAGTGTTTCCTGAAGATTTGAAGGTTTTTATTTCTTCATTTGATTTTTTTTTTTCTTTTACCTTGAAATGCTTCAACACAATTCCATTTCTTAGAGTGGTCACACAAAACAGCATCTTAGACCGATGCTCAAGTTCTTCAACTCACTTTTTTGTTGTTGTTGCTGTAAATTTGCCTCTTTTTTTTCTATCAAAATCAGATTGACCCTTACTAGAAGCAGTCTCTGTCCAGCAGAGTGAGTGACTTCTTCTAGCAAGTGTTGGCTTTGTGACCACTGTGCCATCAGTGAAACTTCTGATATTATCCAAGTTAAGCAATTGCTTAATTATTTTATTACACTCAGCTTCAATACAGAGAGTAATACCTAGGAGAAAAATAATCTTCAGGATTATTTTTCTAAATAAATAAAAAAAATCTGATTTTTTATTGTTTGGGGGGTTTTTTTTGAGTTTTAGGGTTTTTTTTAAAGCTTGTGATGCTTCCATCAGTGCTGTGGCTCATAGGTGAGGAGACATTTCGTGAACACATGTTTTTTATCTCTCAGGTCACCAATAAACCAGTTGCTAGTTGGAATTAATTAATGAAAGGATTGGAAAGTGGTATTTTCTGAACAAGATGAGGATCCAGGAGCCAAGTCTGGCTGCTGGGGGATAACACACACTACTGCTGATGGTGAAACTTTCARCACCACAGCAGARGGCTGGATTGGCCCTGRRCTACMTGGGRTAGTGGAAGGWGTCCCTGCCCRTGGCAGGAGGTTGGMACTAAAGGATCTTTAWGGTCCTTTCCAACCCAAACCACYCTKTRATTCCAGGATTCTATMAGGTTTGATGTTTCACAGCACTGATCCTGCAACAAGTGCTGGATATAATACAGATGCTGAGTGGTTCCTCTCCTGTTGGGTCAAGAGCACTTCAGTGGCTTGTAAAGACACAGAACTCACCAAAATGGATTTTTAAATG
>NW_026623620.1:16852-35181 GCF_030028575.1 Malurus melanocephalus
CAGTTTGAAAAACCTTTTGCTTCAAAATACTAGCTCTGAATTAATGCTTGATAATTCCAGCTCCTGTAAYAGCAAAGAAAAACTCATTCACAGGCACTGTTTGAGAAACCCAATTTTATTTAATATATTTGCCTGCTTACAGAAAAATAATTTAAAAAAATCATTACTTTGTCCTCCCCAGCTATAAAAGCAACCAGACAGTTTCACTGTGACAAATTCAAATTTGCGGATGGTTTCTCCYACTTGAGAGGCTGCAGCCCTGGCCTCTGGTCAGAGATAAATTTTTAGTAAACCTGTACCTAAAGTCATGAAGAGAAACCTCCCAATTCACTCATTCACAGGTGAGCTGAGAGCAAAGCAGAGTTGATTTTTTGCTGATGCCCAAAGGTCAGCAGGCAGGGGTAGGGAAGGGAGTAGGTCAGGGATGAGGAGTTCTGCAGCTGGGGAGAGTGGAACCAGGCTCACCCAGCTGCAGGTGGGTGCAGGTAAAGGCTGCTGAGTCTGTTCCTCCACACCTCATTAATATTAAGTTTTGGAAGATTCTCAATAAATGCAATGAAATTAGGAGCACTGCAACAGGAAGAAGGGAAAGGCAAATATATCCTTAATTCAATAATAAACAGCAAGTGCCAGAAGCTCACCACACTATCTTTTCAACTCCTTGCATTCCTTCTTCTGGTTCCTCTTTTTTTTTTCTTTTGGCTAACCATTTCCCCATTCAAGATTTTTATTTTTTTTTTTTAAGAAAAATAAGCAATCTCTCAAAGACCACTTCTGAGATTCCCTCATTTAAAAAAAATATTATTCTGGAAATAACTTGTCACAGAACCTGGTTTAGTGTTGGGCCTGGCAGTGCCAGGTAAATTGGGTGGACTCAATTATCTTGGAGTTCCTTTCCAACTGAAATGATTCTCTGACTCCATGATGATGCAGGCCAAATTTTCAGGGAAAGAGTCAATCACTTTAGCTCCTGATAGAAGTTTTTTTTTTGGAAAATGTACAAATAAATGTGGCAGTTTAAGCAAGAGCTATGGGGTGTAGGCTGTTGCTGAGAAGTGAAAACTGCCTCGTCTGAAGTGTGAGATTTTCTCAATCATCCTCTTTTGGGATCCAGGGGATTTGTGCAGGGAGAAAATGCATCTGTTGTGCAAGATCATATAAAGAGACACAARATCATAGAACAGCTATCAAGCAGTTGACACAAGATTATGGAAGAGATGTGGACACAGGGGTCGTGGTGGGACACATGAGATTGCAGATGAAGGTTGAATTGTTCTCCATAAAGGAGAGCAGGTGCCACGCCCAATGTTGTCACAGGCAATTTGGGTGACCACAATACTTTCCAAAGCCTATCCTCTCTTCTTTTATTTTCTTTAAYTTATGAAAGACTGCTCCAGCCTCTGAGGATCAAATTGGTGAACTCCAGAGATAAAAACAATGTTCCCCAGAGTGTCCAGAGTGTGAGTTATATGCAGCAGCTTTCTGAGCTGGCAGGAAAAAACTCTCTAAAGCAGCTCAGAGAGTGGTTTGTCTGAAAGAAGTGTATCATGGAATCATAGAGTCATAGAAACATAGAATGTTTTTGTGCCAAGACAGGGACACCTTTCACTGTCCCAGGCTGCTTCAAGCCCCATCCAACCTGGCCTTGAAAATTYCAGGGATGGGACAAACACAGCTTTTCTGGGTAACCATGGCCTCATCACGCTCCGAGGAAAGAATTTCTTCTTAAAATCTAACTTAACCCTGCCGTCTGAGAGTTTGAAGGCATTCGTCCTTGCACTATCATAGCATGCCCTTGTCAAAGGTCCCCCTCTCCAGCCTCTTGCTCATGGTCAGCTGTGGAAGTCATCTTGGAATGGTCACAATTAAAATCAGCTTGTGTGCAGTTATGGAGAAGGAGTTTCATTTTAACAGGTTGTTACACAGAAGTAGCTCATCAAAATGGTTCTCAGTGCCTCAGCTGAGAGGGACTGAGTATCTGCTCATTTGGGGATTGCAGTGAGTTTGCATTAGTTCTTAATTCCCACTTAATTCTTTTGGAAGTGGATAAATTTATCCAATGTGCAATTCTTTCTTTCAATGTCATAAACGTTGAAAAACTATTGCTTTGAAATCTTACACAAGAAAGAATGAGAATTACCCTATGATGGGTGACTTCACGGCTCATTGATTGCACAACAATTTGGAAAGTTTGGGTTCAAATATCTGTAGGTGAATCATGATAAATAATTCACCAATTTTTTTGTTCTCTCCTGAAAATACAGTGGGTCATTCTCGTATTTATTGCAAGTCATTCTTACTCTGGGCACTAGAAGGAAGATTTTTGCATTCTCTTTTCAACAAAGGCTCAAGATAAAGTTGGGTGTCGGTTCATGTTTTATACAAGCTCTCTGATAGAAACACACAATATTATCAAGTATAAGCAAGAAAAGAAACACTAATGTTTCATGGCATTCCTTTGACAAGTTGTCATGTCTCAATCTAAATTAAAACCACATCTGACACACCAAAAACCCTGTCTTGATCTGTCTTGTTTGGATAGTGCCAGCCCATGATATGACCTGAAATCCATTCCTTGAGGTCATTTAGACAGACTCATTGAAACAATATATACTGGCTTCATATATTGGCTGCTGGTCAATGAAAACTCTGTCTGATGTGACACTGGAGACTCTATCCCTGCCTGAAAGGAGTAAATGGATTTGATTCGGGGAAGGGAGGGAAGGAAACAGAAAGTCTCTCAAAGGGAAAGTTCAGTAATAAGGCCCTACCTGACATGAACAGTCCCTGTGGATCACCCCCTGCTCTCACATGGATGAGGATAACTCCAAGCAAGAGAGCACCTGACTTGTAAGAAATGAATCTTGGGTTTCCTCCCTGGTTTTACTACTGTGTCAGCTTGGGAAAGGGCCTTACAACAGCCATACTTTTCTTTTTCCAGGTGGAAAAAGTGGGAGATTCCCACTTCAGTGGAATCAGAGATAAAAATTACAGCATAGTCAGTATCTCCAGAGCCCTGGGGAAAATACTGAGCAAAAGCAAAATCCCTAGACCTTATTTTCAATCCTTTGCCTTTCCTTGAATACTGTGAGATCTACTACAAGGTAACTGACACCAGTTTGTAWCCCCTTGGATAACCACCATGGCTGAGGGGAATAGGAATGATGTCTGTACCAATAAATAAAACATGGGTAAACTCCACCACCAGCTGGCACAGAGTAGCCCACATCCATGCTCTTGAGTTCCCTTAGCTCCTCAAACACAAGGAGGCTGCATCTATAGAACCTACTGGCAGGGGTCCTTGGCTTTTCCTCGTTTTCAGAGGGATTGGGAGAGGGAGAAGGGCATGGAGAAAAATAACTTCCCCTTCACACAGTTAAATTATATAGATTATAAAGTTTCAGTGCTTGGGAATATTCCCTGGAGCTGTTTAGTTTATGTAGATGGATCACCAGCATCCTCTCCTCAAGGATTTTGCCAAGGACAGTACAAGGAAGCAGTCTGGGTAAGAAAGGAAGTTCTAATTCTTCCCAAAAATGTGTGTACCTCTGATCATAAATGGTCACTCTTTTCCTTTCCCCTGAATCCCTCCTGCCTTGGCTCTGTCTTGCCCATCTCACCAAGGATCCTGAGGCCCACTTTCATACTTGGATCCCACTGGGGTAAGGGTGAAGAATTCACAAATCTTCATGGCATGAAGATGAATTGTCTGATTCACTCCCCTTTATGAAACCTCTTGGAAAGGCATTTATATTTCCCTCTCTTTTCGATGTAGTGCTTTGATTAAAGTTCCTGACAAAGGTTATCTACACCTGATCTGAAGGCACTGAATGTTGGAAGCTCCATCCCTTGCCCTGGCAATGTGTTCCAGTTCCACATTGCCCTCACAGTTTAAAATGTGTGTCTAATTCTTCATTCGAATTTCTCTGCTTCCAGCTTTCAGCCATTGGATTTTGTTATGCCTTTACCTGCCTGATTAAACAGCCTGTTAGTTCAGGTAGTTTCTCCTYGGGAAAGTAGTGCTGCTGTGTCTTCATTTTCTTTTTGATAAGTCTGGGCTCTTCAAGTCTCTGATGATGTTTTTTCCCTCCTATCTGAGAGCAATTTTCCAATGTATTTTACTGCTATTAAGGACATGTGAATACCTGTACTGTAGACGTTTTTCTCCTTCTTTACTATTTCCCCATGGTAGGCAGTATCCAGTAGGAATATTAACCTTTCCAGACCTGGAACTACCTCAAAAATATCTCTGATCTGGTATTGCCTCCTGTTATTCCCTTTTGTGGAGATTCCAGTCCACCGTGGTCTGGACTAGTAAAGTAAGCAGTGGCAGAGCATGGGTGTGGGATCTTGAAATCTTCCATGGTATCACGGAACCATTAAATGGTTTGGGTTGGAAGGGATCTTAAGGATCRTCCAGTTCCAAGCCCTGTGCCATGGGCAGGGACACCTTCCACTATCCCAGGCTGCTCCAAATCCCATCCAACCTGGCYTTGAACACTTCCAGGTATGGGGCAGCCACAGCTTTTCTGAACAATCCATGGTTCTAAATTAGTTGAGTGTTTTTTACAAAACTTCTGTCTTGTAAACAAAAGCCCACAACTCCTTAGTGGGCTCTGGAGTCAGCCCAACCATTCATGATAAGCTGTTTAGATGCAAACAACCATTTTGGAGACTTGGGAGAGTTTAATAGTATGGARGTGGCCAGATTATGCCAGATTGTATCCTCCAGGTTGTAGAACAGCATCTGGTATTCACACAATTACATGTACTGGTTAAAAGCTCAGGTTTCTTCTCAGAAATTTCTTGGATATCTATTCTAGGTAGAAGATTGACAGCTATGCATATTGAAAGCAAAAATAAATTTATTTTAAACTGACCAAACCCAACAGGGAGACAAGACAGCTGGACACCTGCTGTACCTGTTCATCATATCAGACTCTTGTGAGGAGGTGGAATGGAGTGTGTGTCATCACAGACACGGCACCTCTTTCACATGAACAAGGTCTGCTTTGAGACCCAAAAGCCAAAGCAAGTTGTGGTGTGGGAGAAATCCACACCTCCCCAGCACCTGTTTTCAATGAAGGGTTGGTGAATGTTGTTATGGTAAAGTCAAATTTTACAATATCATGTTTTTGCCAGAGATTATTTCAGTTGTTGATGCACTTCATTGTGAATAAGACCCCTGAATTCCTGCAGTGTTTTCTGTCATGATTTGGGTCACAATCAAAATTACCAAGACAATTTTGCACTCCTTTCCTTATATATATTTTCTGCAGGCACAGAAAATCTTGGCACTGAATTGTGTCATTGACTTCAATGGCTGAGCCTTTCCTCCCAAAAACAAATTTCCAGATTTCCATCTATGAATGGAATAACTTCCATAACATTTTTTTTTTTTTTTATATACAAAGGCTTTCCTGGAACCCCTCTAGCACTCCTAACACTCACCCTCCACAAACCCCTTGTCTGGGGGTAGATAAAGCAGTTTGGCTGAATCAAAAGGGGCTTCTTGAAGCATGTGAAAAATTCCAGACGGGTAGAACTGAGTTTCCTGGTGCAGCATCACCCCTTTGGAACAGGGGCAAGATGCTAATTAGGAATTCAGAATGGAGATTTGTAACCAGGGAGTTACCTGAGAGAAAACCTCCCTATAGCCAGTCCATGGCTTGCAGAAGATCCCAAGGTGGCAGTCACCCTTGATATTCATGAAGTAAATATGAGGTGTGGTATTTAAACAGAAAGAAGGGAGGTTTAGATTTAATATTGGGAAGAAATTCTTTCCTGAGAGGGTGATGAGGCCCTGGCACAGGTAGCCCAGAGAATCTGTGGCTGCCCCTGGATCCCTGGAAGTGTTCAAGGCCAGGCTGGATGGGATTGGAGCAACCTGGGACAGTGGAAGTGTCCCTGCCCATGGCAGCAACTGGATGGTGTTCAAAGTCCTTTCCAACCCCAGCCACCCTACTCCAAATGCTGAGATTGATTGAATCCCCTCTCAGTCACTAAATCTGATCCAAGTTTTGCAACCTCTTCAGCCTCACAAAGGCACCAGTTGGTTTGAAATGGTGTCACGTGTCCTTAATAATTTTCATGATCATTGGATCAATAAAGATCATGTCTTGTGTTTGGTTGCTACTGGTGCTGCATCAACCTGAATTGTGCAGTAACTGAGGCTTGAACTATTATCAATATTCATACAACCATAGATCTTTGGAGCTTGAGATGTCCTTCAATTGTCTGTCCAGTAGCTATGAATAAATGGGAACCAGTAATTTTTATTAATTTACATGAAAAAAGAGTTATAAGATCCAAAAGAATAAGTAATAGGCTGTCCAAAGACAGGGCCTACTATGTATTTCTTGGCTTAGAAATAAACATTTTTAACAGTTTGTGAAATCAATTGGTTGGCAAGTGTAACTCTGAAATACAATTGGATAAAACTCAGGATATTCCGATTTTACAAAATTGCTATAAAATCTGTACTTATTTGAAGACAGTTTAACGAACCAAACCATTTCATTATCACCTTCACTTAGCTGGTTACAAGCCCCAATTTCTCTGTTGTGTGCAAGAGCTGCAGGTTCTGTGAGCAATACCACTGTAAACAGCTTTAAAAGTAAGCATGAATGATTAGCTGCAGAGTGGCAAATTTAATTTGAACAGTTTTGACAGGTTGTGTTGCTTGGGTTGAACTTGAAATAACATCTTGACATATCAGTGGTTCTTGTGCTTTTCCAGGCTGAGTTGTTCCTTAAGGTGTTGAGTCATATAACTTGATGATGGAGTGTCAAACATAATGTGTTAAACCTGAAAAAAGGAAATAACACGTACCATGATCATCAGCACATGTTAAAATATGTTTTACTGTTTCTAATTAAAAAGAGTAGATTTTCGGTTATTTCAGCTCAATCTATATTGAAATATCCCCGCTGTGCAAAACAAAAGGTACAGGCTGCTTTAAATGGATGGGGAAAAAACAGATTAGGATATTTCCATTTAAATGAAACAATAGTTTAYGGTTTTGGGATAAATAGTTTAATGTGTTTCTGTGAGGCTGAGAATATCCTTCCACGAATTTCAAGCCAAAATATCAACACCAAAATTGTCGAGCAGAATAAAGCCCAGCAAAAAGCATCCACTGAGAAGCATGTGATGTCAAGTGGTTTAGTGGTATTTGCATGCAAGGAGATGGCAGCCGTATAAGTGAGAGATAACAGAAGAGTTGAGACGGAGAGTAAAATTTATCATAACATGTCTAGTGATGATTAAAAGCCTGTGCTTATTAGATGCATAAAATGTATTACTAAATCATTTTTGGAACATATAATTTTCCAATTATTTATGCATCACAGTAATTAATGATAGGAGGGACAGAGTCAATGATTCACTGTGTAATACATATGGTAGTTACCTGGGGAGGAAAAAATTACAGTGCTACCAATTATTTGCTTTAATGTTTTTGTAATTATGCCCTACACCCAAGYTGAAATTTTCTTTAATTCTTTTTTAAACCCTTCATTCCCAACAATGAAAATGCTTTCTTTTTAGCCTYCAATTAAGTCTAATTTTTAAGCTGCCATYCAAGAAATATACAATTCCATAAACGCCTCGTTTGCTTTTATATTTTGCTGGCAACGGTCTGCAAGTATGAAATCTTGCCCTTCAAGCATCTTATTGATGAAGTAATTCAGCCATTCTGAAGGATGATCTTTTGTTTAATACACGTGGCTTGGATTTGCGTGATCTCAGGGTTTTTTCCTAATTCAGTCTTAACTTCTTAACTGCAGGAAAATTGAACCAAAGCTCTTGTGTTTCTCACCAGGTAGGACTTTATTCTTGTGACTGGGAAAGGAAAAACAATTCTGCTTTCAGTAGTCACAGAAACATAGAATCACAGATTGGTTTGGGTTTGAAGGGACACTAAAGATCATCTCTTTCTAACTTCCTACCATGGGCAGGGACACCTTTYWCTAGAYCAGTTTGCTCCAAACCTTATCCAACATGGCCTTGAATGYTTCCATGGAYGGGGACTCAAATGAAGAGTCAAATCCCTCCAATTTTATCTATTCTGSCTCATGGAAATTCTGGCACTGGAGCAAAATTGCATTCCTAAATGTTTCGGTGGTATGACATGAGCTTTTTTCACATGCAGCAAAAACAGCCTGTGAGATATCTTTCAGTTGCTGTTTGTGACCTAGCGCTAGGCATTATTCTTATTCAGTTTTGGGAAAAAAATGAAAAGTTATAGAGGTAAAAATTCATCTGTGAAAATTCTCCTCAGGAACAGAGCAATCCCAAGATTTGGATGGACACTTTCAGCTTAACTGCCACCAGACAAACCCATGTGATTTGGGCAGAAAACATGGAATTCCTGCAAATTCCCATACTTAATCCCACTTCCACCCTTCTTCACACTGAGACCCCCATAATGCTCCATGTTGCCTTAAGGCACATGGAGCAGGGATCTGCACACCTGGAGGGATTTTTCCTCTTCCTGCTCCCACTCAAAACAGAAGTCAGAGCAAATTTTTTTTTTCAAAAGACCAGGCTGCGTTTTCCATGTAACTGTCAGCATTTGGGGATGACATAATTTCCAAAGACTATACTGAAATTTAGTGACCTGATATGAACTTTTCCCTTGCTAGCAACTCCATGCTAACAACCTCAGTTTGCTGACAGTTGTGACAGATAGAAGTCATCTCTTTTCCATGGACTGGGCATGATGTTCCCAACAATTCATGCAACTCCCACAGGACAAGAGAATGCATTTCCTTTGAGCCACAACCAAAAGCTTTTTCCAGAGTAGGCTTAGTAGTGTTTAAAGGATTTATTTAATTCTTTTCCCTTGAATAAATGAGCTTGGAGGCCTAGACTTTCCTGTGAAGAAGATTTAAAAAAAAAAAAAAAAAAAAAAATTAAAAGTGTAGTGCATTTTGGCAGATTATGTGGGTGGTATAAGAATCAATAAAGCTTCCAGCTATGCAAAGCCTTTGGGTGCATTGTGATGTTTGTTTGTTTTCTATTTATTCCAAACAGAACTAAATATGAATAGTTGGGTGTTTTTTTAATATCTGCCAAGAAATGAGAACGTAACCCTCCCCCTACCCTTCCTTCCTCCCTGCTGTGTTATAAGTGTACCCATATCAAGAATTTATTTATTGCAAACACCCATAAGGAAAAGCTGATGATGATAATGATGGAAAAAAAAATATTCTTGAGAAGTTTCCCTAAATGTCTGCTCAGGTACATGCAAGGGATATGTCCTGGAGATTAGAAATCTGTATCCTTAGCTGAGTCTGTTGGGCTAAGGACAATTGGTGAAGGCAGTGACGCAGTCAGCAGAAGCCTTAACAGATCCCAAGTGATCCAAAACCTTCCAGGTTGCTGGTGTAATCCAGATTTTGGGTAATATGACCTTGTCTGTATGGTAAATGGTCTGTGGCAGGAATAAATTCAGRGTGTATTCTTCTCTTCATTTTTATTGTGTTTATTTTGGCCAGAGATGAATGCTGGCTCTGGCCTACACAGAGCTGTTCCAGTGTTTCTGCCTTGAGGTTTTGAGTCCATGAAAGGCACCAAAAAGTTTCTGTGCTGGCCAAAATCTCTTCTGGGGAAAAAAAAATGTGTTACTAATTCTCACAAAAATTTCCAGGTCTGTTGTAGTCCATATTTGCAAACAAAAGCTCCAAGTTTGCATAGAATAGAATAGAATAGAATAGAATAGAATAGAATAGAATAGAATAGAATAGAATAGAATAGAATAGAATAGAATAGAGAACAGAATTATTTTAGTTGGAAAGGATCTGCAATGACCTGGTCCACCTGCCTGACCAATTCAAATCTGACCAAGACATTGTTAAGCAATTGTCCAAATCTCTTGAACGTTGATAGGGCTTGGGTATGAACCACCTCCCTAGAAAGTCTATTCCAGTGTTTCAGCAGCCTCTTGGTAATGAAAAATTTCCCAGTGTTCAGCCTAAAACTCCCCTGGCACAGCTTTGAACCTTTCCCATGTGTCTTATCACTGCAAAAGAGGGAGCAAAGATCAGCACCTCCTTCTGCACTTCTTCTCTTCAGGGAGCTGTGGAGAGAAATTRGGGCAGCCTTTGCTCTCACCACACTCCCATATTTCATAAGAATATCTCAAATTAGGAGAAGACAGACAGAATAACCATTGCTTTCTAAGAACTTTACAAGGARCACTTCATTCTGCGAGGATACATTCTGTGGAAAAGAAAGCAGATAGGATCCACACAAAACAAAAATGGTGAATATCTCACCTAGAAAGGAGTTCAAGGCTCATGTCCTTGTCAGTGAGCAGCAGTTGCATTCCAACAGTCCTCTCAAAAAGGCTGGAAATGCCTTTATTGCAGCATCAAGATTCTTTAAGGATCCCATCTTCCAGCCGGATATCACACATTTTACAACATTTTGCATTTTTGTCTGCTCTGGGAATACAAGATGTCTGGAGAGGGAATGATGGACCATTTAGATTCAGAAAGCAAAGCAGACCTGTATAATCCCTTGATGTTCAGTTTGAGCAGCAGCAGCAGCTACTAAATTGATGCTGCCCAAACTGAAAGAGAAGTTAATGGGACTCAAAACTGGACCAAATGGATGACATTTACCTATTTTGCAATGACAGAAATTAGACTAATCATCATAATGGTCCTCTTTGATTTGAAATATCTAAGAGCTGCCTATAATTGGGAGATAATTGGAACTGGCTGGTGGAAATTAATCAATTTTATATGTAGAGGTCAATGATGAGAACAAAAATTTGGAAATAAGACAATCCTTATATGTCACAAAGCAGCAAAGTCCACGATGGTTGAATGTCAAAGTGTGAATCATCTCACTGAGACTGGAAGTCTCTGATGAAGCTGTTGGGAGCCAGGGGGATTTTCTGGATTCTTATCCAGTCAAAAGAGAGAATATAGTTGAGGGTGCAATTTGTATCTCAAAAAACAGTTAAAACTGATCACAAGGGCTGCATTTTAATAGTTTCACATCCTTCACTGACAGCCAAAGGATGAATAAGGAAGATGACAGGGCAACAAGGTCCTGGGAGTGGTGGAAAGTGAGCCTCATTTCTTGATTTTTACTTGGATTTTTGAAGAATGAACCTACAATTGTTGGTGGTGTGGTTACAGTAAATTGACAGAAGGCTGGATGACTTAGCGGAAAAGGAATCTGTCGTGCAGCCAGAAATTATGGATATTTGTAAGGTGATTTTTTTTTTCCCAATTTATCAACAATGAAGCCTTTCTTAAAGAAAGTGTACAACAGAAGATAATATCAGAGAGGGCAGTTGTTGGGGAGTCAGTCTGAAGTTTACAAGGTCAAATTTAGAARGTTGTATGTAGCTGTCTAGATTTGAGTTTAATACCTGGGTTTTAGGAGGGTTTAAGATGGTGGATACAGTCAGACTGTGTCAGCTGGCCCAGAATGACAGAATCATGGAATGGTTTGGGTTGGAGGGGACCTTATAGACCATCCAGTTCCAGCCCCCTTCATWTGGCAGGGACACCTTCCACCAGACCAGGTTGCTYCAAGCCCCATCCAATCCTGGCCTTGGACACTTCCAWGGAYGGAGAGTGAWCAGCTTCTCTGRGCAACCTGTTCCAGGGCYCCATCCACCCYCACAGGGAAGAATTTCTTCCTGATATCCAATTTAAATCTGCCTCCAACCACTTAAGAACATTCCCTCCATGTGCCTGCAAGAAGTCTTTTCCCTCCTCTCTTGGAATCCCTCTAAGCTGGAAGCCCTTGGAAGACTGCTAAGGAAGCCAAGAAGCCAAAAAATTGTAGCAGGATTCAATGGGTCAGCAAAGATGCAGAATTTGTGCTTTTTATGGWATGCATGTTTACTTCCCCTTAAAATTGGAACAGAGTCTTGGCTTGTTTAGAAACTCCTGGAAGCTCAACTTTTAATTTCTCTGTCTTTGATACACGRAATTTTTTTGCAAATCTGCTCCTAAATGATTTGGCAAACATCAAAAAATGATAGAAACTGGACTTTCCATTACACCTGCTATGACCTACTGCTACCTTTCTACCCAACATTATTGCATAACTGCCTCTATCCTGCATTTGTTCATTTTTATGCCTTTTGTTTCCACCTCTCCTCCTTCCTTCTCCTCTCCAGCAGCCCTCACAATACCTTCTCCTGCTTTTGTCAGCACAGAGCACTGCACTGTTATTAATGTCTCCTCTCATTCCCGGCCCTTTCTGCATCTCTTTCCTGCTCTTGCCTCCAGTGACATGCAATGATGATAATGGGATGCAGTGCCACTGGCGTGCTACCCCAAAGCCCTGCAAGGACTAGTTCAGAGGTACAGAATTGCTTAAAAAGCCAGGAGCTTCTCTACCCAAGGGGAAGAAAAAGCGATTGCTTGCTGCGTCAGGAGCTGAATGCTCCTTGCCACTTCCTAGCAGAGCAGTTTAGAATCAAGCTCCACTGGATGATAATTGTTTTAACTACCATTGTGGCTCTCTCTTTTATCCAGGGGCATGGCTGGGGAGGATGGGTGAAGTTGTGCAACTGATGTCTGCCTAATTTGCAGGATATTCCTAATTGGTTGGGATAGATCACCCTGCCCTCCCTTCTCTCCCTTCCCCCCATGGAGATGCAGTTTGATCCTTCACTTTGCAGCTTTTCTGAAGAAGTTCGTGCTTTCTTTACACACAGTCTGCATAAAAACAAAGCAGGCCAATGCAAACATCATCCAAACACAGCCAAGATTAGAAACKGCTTCATTTTGTTACCAGGAAGGACATAAAAAAATCAATAAAGCACAGTGATGTACATTTTTGATAATACAGAGCATTGCAGTAAATGCAGCCCAGCTGACAAAGYCTTTGCAGAGGGAAGATTCGTGATAAGAATGGCTATTCAGATTCTTTGAGGAGAAATGTTGTGTCATTATCAGATTTCCTGCTTTAGATATTTATTGAGGCTCTTCAGGTAGCCTGTAAACACAGACTGAACTAAGGAAAGGATGTGCTGTCTCTGAAGAACAAACCTCAGCCCCTMAATGAGCTCTCTATGATTTTCTGCATTGACTCTTCTGGGGTGATAGAAACTTCAGTGATCACAGAAGAACAGAATGGTTTGGGTTGGAAGGGAAMTTAAATCTCATCTGGTTCCAAACCCTGCCATRGRCAGRGACACCTTCCACTATCCCAGGTTGCTCCAAACYCTGTCCAAGTAGCCTTGAACYCTTCCAGGGATGGGAACACTTCCAGTTGCTGGGAAGATGTTCTGATGTGATCCCAAAACCGTGAAACTTTTTCCCTTTTAGTCTCTGTCTTAAATTAAAACCAGACTTCCTTAGCACAGGGAATGCAAGGGTTGGACTCYTTCACTCCTCTGTGATATTCTTTGCCTCTGGAAGTCATCAATAAACTGTTTCAACTGAGTTACTGGACTTTAATGAGCACAATAAATTTCCACACATTAGGTCACTAATTATATCAATAGATGCACTCTACCAATGAGACCAACAATTTTAATCCCCTGACCAACYTTAGTTTCTTTCCAATTTATTTAGTTTTTTGCAGAACTCACAGTTGTTCATGAGACATACTCAGAGATGAGCTCTGAAAACCCCTGAAAGCATTTAAAGAMAGTGTTTCCACCATCCCCTTTGGCTGTGAACCAGTGCTCTACCAGGGAGAAGTCCTCTTACACTGAATCTATTCATGGTGTCCTGCAGCATCATTCCCTGCCTCTCTTAAGAGTYCATCTAATCCACTGGTGCTGTTGTCAATTATTGATGTTGAACATTGTCTGCTGGCGCTTACAGATTCATTCAGATTATGGAGTTTGTTCRATTTCTTTCATATTTTCCAAAATGTAAGTATTTTTTTCTTTATTTTTTTTTAATCGAAAATATATACAACTGCTTATGCTGTGCTTAAAAAATTGTGGCTTAGATCTGAAATGAGAGAGGCAAGAGGGTTCAYTTTTCCTGTAGACTTCAGATTTTTCATCAAGTCAATGATAAAAAAAAAGACAAGTTGCTAGAGGAAGTCAAGAGTTTCCTCATTATATGTAGACAAAATTTATTTTGTCAAAATTAATTTTGTCAGGTAATGTATTCACCTGTTCTTACAGAAGCTGCAGAAGCAGTTTCTTGCATCAGGAAAAGAATTGCTGATCACCCACTTTGAAAGATCTTTTGGCTGGTGCTTGGGGCACTCATCTGTGATGTGAAAAAGTGCAGTAAAAATCTCTASACYGCATGAAAGACAGCACTAACRTGAATCTTAATCTCTCCCACCACAACTATCCAGGGCTCACACTGTTCATACACTTTATTAGTTAGCAAAAAAAAAAAAAAAAAAAAATTTTTTTTTTTTTCTGCAGGGCTAATGACAACTGTTCCAATAGCCTGAGGGATTTTTATTTATTTTCATCCAGGATCCTATCACAGTGTGATTCCTTCTCCAAGTTTTGGCAGGTAGGCAGGCAGCCAGAATAACCATGAGTGATTCAGATGAYAAAATAAATACACCCTCATTTAGCCTAAGAGTTTTAATTCTCTTTTTGTGYTGTCTGAATCCAAATCTTGGTTTGGGCCCTCTGGTTTGTGGTGGAATAACCACATTACAGGTTCYCATCTGAATTCTGCTCCTGAGAGCTTGGCTGGAGGAGCAAGTTGCTGGTTGTCAAAGCAAGGCTGAAGTTTTGAGAGATCTTGAGCTGCTCTGTCATTCCTGTGTTGCCTGTTTGAGGCAGCTCAGCCCCCTGTAAACAYCACTGAGCTCACCTTGCTGGGCAAATTACCCTTTTTTTAATGATTTAAGGGCACCAAATCCTGCACCTAGCAAAGAAAACACACTGCAAGTACAAATTAATAATGGAAAAGCTTTAGAAAAGTTATATACATTCAAAACTTAAAGGCCATCCATGAGTCTTTGGACAAGAAAATGCCGCTGTGAGATTTATGTCATCTAGGGTTGCAAATGTAATGTCCTCACAAAATTCATCACAGGAGCCATTCTTTGGTAGTAAACGCTGATCCAACTTAGTGGGAGTGTCTCATCCATCTGGGCATTTCTTTATGACTTAAAAAAAAAAAAAAAAGAACAAATGCATTTGGAGAAGAGTGGGGACTTGTGAGGGATCAGTTTAAAAGAAGGGATTAAAAGCACTTCATACAGCCCTGAGGGGAAGCAAGAGTCTACAGACATTGGAAGATTGCAGGCTTTAAAGACTGAAAACAAACATRTGAGGTACTAGGAGAGGGTTTAGTTGGATCCCCTTTTCCCATGTGAAATTGTGGGTGAATTTCTAGATAAACTTGTTTCAAGGGTGAGCTATTTGCTTAGAATAGTATTGTGAGCAACAGTGTGTGGGAATTTAAAAAATGCTAGGATGGTGCCTAGAAAAATAAGTGTGAATTGACTGTAGCATGTAACTCTACCCAGGCTTGGAGATAGTTTAGCATAATCAGCTTTTTCCATCCATAACTCAGAGGATATTGTGCATTATTAAAAGCAGAAACTTCTGGCCACTTGGCTATTGGTGTCTTACAGCTGCAAGGATATGAATGGTAGGTGTTAAAATCAGCCACAGGAGGGCTCTTGCATTATTTCCCTGCAAGCCTTTAAACATATTGAGGATAATAAAGGAAGAAGCCTGTTCAAGCAAGGATAGACAGAGGCTAAAAAGATCAAGTCAATCTGTGCTWGAATTCCTGTCAGTATGGACAGGAAAGGAACACTCTGATTCATGAATAGTTCACTGTGCATTTTGGTTCATCTGCTGGTAGAGTGATTTCCCTTTTGTGATTTTAGCTGGATGTCRTGTTCCTCCAGTAACAGGTTCAGTGTGCACAGCAGAGGTCTGGATATGAGGACTGAGATAAAGGTAAAGTTTCCCCAGCAGTGCTAAACATCTGCTCCAAATTTTCCAGACATCTACATTTGGTGCTATTCTGTTCATGACTGAAGCACTTTTTCCCATTTTTCCTTCTATTGCCTTCACTGCGGCTTGAGGACCATAAGTCACTGCTGCAACAATTTCATAAAATTGCAGAATGGTTTGAGTTGGAAGGAACCTTAAAGTTCATTTCATTCCATCCCCAGCCATGGGCAGGGACACCTTCCACTGTCCCAGGTTGCTCCAAGCCCCGTCCAACCTGGCCTTGGACACTTCCAGGGATCCAGGGGTAGCCACAGCTTCTCTGGGCACCCTGTGCCAGGGCCTCCCCACCCTCGCAGAATAAAAGGGGTTCTCAGTATTGTCAGACCAGTTGTGAAATGTGGCCTTTTCTGAAGGAATAAACATCCTCAACAGAGTGACTCAACCCATATCTGCTCTCTTCTTTCCCTCTGGATATTCCCTCTTATCCTGGGTCAGATTTACTGATGTTTGGAGGACCTTCCTACCAGTCCTGGTCTCAGGCATCCTTTATGCCCCAGGGGTACTCAGCCAATCTTTCCAAATAGACAGACATGAGGCAACTTTATCTTCTTATTTTTTTTTTTTTTTTCTGGGGACATCTCTATTAGAATTTAGTGCTCTTCCAGAAAGTCTGTTTCTTGTAAGTCCCTCAAAATCATTCATATCCAGGTGCAGGGATCAAAACAATCCCTTCATACTCAAAGAAGAGTCTTTCTTGCTTTATTTTGCTCACAMTTTCCAGAGGAAGCATTTGGGGATAGAGTGGGTGTGTACAGGATTGGTTTTGTCTTGCCCTGATCTGTAGGAAAGGTTTGACACCCCTTTTTTTTTGACAACTTCACGGTAGTGTTGGAAAATTTGTTTCCAACTACATCTCTGAATGAAACAGTGTTGAGAATTTACCTCAGATCCATTCTCCCTTGGCTGAAGCATTAACTTTATTTTCCACTAAATGGAAGAAGAGAACTCATCTCACATAAGAATTGTTGCTCTGGGAGTCAACATCCATCCATGCTTGTRAAATACACTCTCTTTATATTGAGATATAAGGAAATTAAAATGAAAAAATTAATTAATGGGCATCCCAAGTAAATATTGAAGAAATTGAATAATAAATACACAATCAATAAATTCATAGTTTTTAGTTGGGTACCTCAATCTGTCCATTAAATTATCAAAACACCAAGGTATTTCTTTACGGTTTGAGACAAAGGAGGACAATTCTTTGTTTACACCTGAGACTGTATTTTTTTCTTTTTTTGCCAGAAGTTCTACCCTTGCCTATCTTGGCAAACATCTCCCATTGCAAAGCTTGCTTTTGATAACATTTTTCCAAGGAAAAAGCATTTTGTCAGATAATACACAGTCAGGTCTTTAGGATATAGTTTCTCTGTCTGAATCCTTCCTGAACCACTAAACGCCTTTTTTTTTTCCTGCATTTTTAGAAGAATTCACTCCTTTGGGAGTTAAAATTCAAAAGGAAAATCCATCCACAGGTGCCAGCGCCARGGATGTGAATGGTGGGAGATGCTGAGCTGTTTGTTCCTCTGCACCTGGCCTGTTTTGAAAACCATCCCCACCGCTGCTGCCTCTGGCATTTCTCCCCTTTCCAGGCCCAGGATGGTTTTTTACAACCCCCCGAGGCCCAACATATCTGGCCATCAGGACAGCAGTCCCCAAGCAGCCATGAACAGCAACCATGTGCAGAGAATTCCTTCAGAGGCTCTGCCCACCCCCCTCCTCGATTTCTCTGCTCCTGAAGGTTTGCTCTTTCATACTTCACTGGAGAATTGTGTTATCTCCACRAGATGTGGCCGGGCTCAGCACGGGAACGTCGCCCTCCTCCCGTGGACRCCGCGCCAGGACAGTAGGAATGGGGGCTCCTTTTGGCTGCAAGAAATGCAAATAAATAAAAACCAAAATAGAATAAATAAATAGAAGGAGAAGAGGTGGAGAAAGGAGAATGGGAAAGAGAGACAGGGGGGGAAAAAAGACAGAGCAACTTTTTTTCCCCCCATTTCTTCTCCGAAGGAAGCAGCAGTGTCTCCTTGCAGAACGACAACCCTCAGGATACAGCAGTTGTCTTCAAATCTGTGACCATAAAAAATCATTATCTCTGTGAAATACAGCAATTTGGGAGATAATCAAACAGTGACCAGGGGGCAGAGCTGCCAATCTGAAGGATTATGCTCTGTGCATGCTTGATTCTGTCTGACCTTCCTCCGAGCCAGCTGTCAGCTTGGCGAAAACGCACACGGATCGACTCAGGGCACATTCATTAGACTGTCTTCGGTGAAGAAGTCATTTGCATAAAACCCCAGCTTTCTTAATTAGTACTTCATTTTTCCCTTGACTTATTTTGTGGCTAAGTTCACTTGCCTTTTTTTTTTTTTAACTTGCCGAAAAATAAAATGGG
>NW_026623620.1:35360-91236 GCF_030028575.1 Malurus melanocephalus
AAAAAAAAAAAAAAAAAATTGAGAAGGGGGGAAAAATGTGCAGGGGAATACTGGAGTTGAAATTTATTATCTAAATTTCTGGACTAGCAATATTGAAATATTGAGAAAGAACAACAGTCCATGTTGAAATTTTTTTCTCCTTCCTTTACAATGATGCATACTCTTTATCCATTCTCCAGCAGTCCTTAGGAAAATGATTCTTTACCATTCCCATACACAAGCAATGGAATTTTTCTGTGTTGTTAGAAAAATAAAAATGTATTTTGCTTCTGCTTCATGGAGTGAAYTGTTTGGATTAAGTTWACCACATCCYGCAGTTTTACCTGGACTTTTCCTGTATATATCAATAATCTTTTTCACATGCCCTAAAAGCTTCAAATAAACCAGTTGTGTTAAAATAAACTGTAAATTGTTGTATGAGTTTAAAGTATTCAGTGAAGATGCACCACACTTTCCAGATTTAAGATTGCTCTGTGATTCCTGGGGAAAAAAAAAACAGCCACAGGAATGATTGTCTTGTGTTACAAGGAGTGTTCAGAGGAAAGAGAGATGCTAAATTAGTGTAGACATTATCAAATTTGCTCTTCAGTTCAAAGTGGATGTTAATGATGCTTGTTCTATGTTTGATATTCTGCTCCTGCCTGATGCAGGAAGGTTCTTCCGAGTGCTCCTAAGTTTAATCACAAATTAGTCCAACTTCCATCTCAGTTCTGCTATCAGAGCATAATTATTGCACCAGGGCAGGCAAATCCTGAACTCCAAGAAACACCCTTGTCACTGATAAATCAGAAAATAACAGCAGTAATAGACCTATACACCCTAGAATGCTGCTTTTGTGACAGAATTCTGTTTGAAATGGTGAAAAAGCATTAAATCTTGTTGCCAGGTTTTGTAATTTCCTTACCATCATGCRAGAGAGCAAAAATGTAACTGGGAACATCTTTGTTTTAGACATGTATTGCAGGTCTCCTCTGGTTTTACAGTTCATTTCTGATGCAGGACTTGCACAGGGGTTCAAAGCAGGAAAGGTGGCTGCAGTCAGGATAACATCCTTAAATGTGAAGAATCAGGACCAGCCTTTGGAAGGAAAAAAAATCAGGTTTTTATGAGTGAAATGAGYAGTGCCAGGACCAGACCTGTTCTCTGGTCCCGAGGGCAAGAGATTCAGGCTGGTGTGTGTGCAACAGTGAATTACCTCAGCCTCCCAAACAGTATGAATGAATCCAAACTGCCTTAAAGGAGTTGTCCTTGGCCCCCACCAAGACCCCAGAAATTCAGTGAAATCATCTGGGACAGCACTAGTTGATCTGGAACAAAACCACACCTAAAACTGCTCTGGATATAGAACAATATGAACATGCACAGTTTAGTGGCTGTGTCCGCTTCCAGCAGTGCTTCATTTACAGGCAGATGCACCCTCAGCTATTTCCATTTGGGAATTAAAACTGGTTTTGAGGTCCATTTCAGGGTTTGTTCACTGGGGTGTTGCAAGCAATATGCTTAAGCAATTACCTTGAAAATCCAAATATGYGTGTTTATAATATTACTAAAGAGGCAGATTAATGAAATATCCTGAAGACTGTGCATGTAGACTTTTAATAGAATGAACACAACAGCATGTCAAGCTCTTGCTTTTGTGAGTGATATATTGGTATAAATTAATTAACAGCACGGAACTGCTTCTGAATTTCAACTGTCGTGGCCCTGCTCTAAAGGACTTTGCATTGCTGAGCACASATTTTATTTCCTGTCTGATGTCTAAAACAGTATTTCAAGTGCCCCAAGAGCAGCTGAAGTTATGGAAGTCAAATTCAAAGAGCACAGAAGTCAATAGAAAGTTTACTCCAGCCATTTTTGCACTTTCTACCAATTAAATCTGGAAGTTTATGGGGACTTGTCAGAAAAAGTCTAATCTTCAAAGATTTTTACTCTTCATGTGAAGACTAAAGAAAAACAACTGAATACTAGAAGCTGCTCAGTAAAGCTGAATCAAAATATGAAAAATCCAAATATAAAAGTACACAATTTCATTCTCATATAAAGAAARCCTTGTGGGGAAAAGCTGGATTTTAGAGCTTTTTAGACCAATATGCCATCCCACTTATTCTCAGTAAGTTTGGGATGTATCCAATACACTCTCAGCCTCACAGCATTTAAAATCTCTTGTCTGCAGCCTCTGATGGACTCCTGTAACCCTCTGTTACTCTGGGAAAATTCACTGGATTGCAAAGGATAAAAATTGATTTCGTTATTGGAACAAAGGATTCAGCAGTAATTCCCAATTTAGTTACTAGGAACAATCTAAAGTCTAGTTCTAACCTTTCCACACTATTTTTTATGCCCTCTCAGTGCCACTACACTCAGCAGATACTTTCATTCAGCTCTCAGGCACCAAACTCCAATTCCAAGACCCTCAGCACAGACCTATGGGTACTTCACTCATGTTATTCAGAGTTCTCTCCTTATTCTATTTCCCTCTGAATTAAAGCTTCAATTCAGAAAGGTCAAGTTCTCAGATGTAAATAAAATGTTGTTCCTATGACACATTCATATAAGTCCAAGAGGAGTCATCAATCACTGCCGGTTGATTCAGTACAGTTAYAGCTATTTTAGGTCCTTATAAAAGAATTCATTTTGTGTTTCCAGTCTAGGCAAAGGTCATTATATCTAACTTTTCCAATACCAAAATTAGGCCTTTAGTCTGAAGTAGTCAGCTGCTGCTGTTGCAAAAGGACACAGAGACGAAATATCAAGAAATAAATAAAATCTAACTAAAGGAGGCACCAGTCCTGTGAATTGTTCTCCCTGGGACCTAGTCCCTCCTTGATGACMACCAGGACATGTTTTGACAGCTAATTCAGTGAAGAGAAATTATTTCTAGAAAAGAACTATTCAATGAGATGGGTCAAGGGTTTAATTACTTGATTACATGGTACTGAAAGTCTTGAAAGCTTTCTTATAATTTTATTMATTTCAATGTAAGATGATAATGATGAGGATTATTATTATTATTATCTTAGAATAGTTTGAGTTGGAAGGGACCTTTAAAATAATTTAATYCAACCCCCCTTCAATGAGCAGAGACATCTTCAAATAGACTTTGTTGTTCAGAGCTCCATCCAACCTKMCCWTGAAYRTTCCCASWGATGGGGTATCCAGCAGCTCTCTGAAAAACCTAATATGATGGACCCATTTCCAAACTCATTTTCTGTCTTCTGGATTTTATAATGAGTGCTGGCAGGTGAGGTTTCTCAGATCCAGGAGATCTTGGTGCTCAAAATACACTGAACACTCTATAGTGTTCTACAACTTCCACTTGCGTTTCTTCATATGGCACGGAATGACATTTTCACGCATTATCCCAAAGCTCTAAAATCTTTGGGACAAAAGGCATCTGAATTCCAGACAGTCTCAAAGAACCACTGTTCAAAAGTTCTCATGTCTGTTTCCAGTTGGAAAACAGCTTTTAACACTRCAGGGAGGTCCCTGCGTGGAGCAGAACAGCTGAATCAGAATGCTCCTGTTTCAGGAGGCAAACTTTGTGTCCAATACCAACACATCATTGGTCAGTTCCAGATGAGGCTTCCACTTTTCACATAGAAAAGGAGCCAAAAAATCCACAGTAAAATTTGTAAGGCTGAATGGCAAACTCTAACATAATAAATCCACAGTAAAATCCGTATGGCTGAATGGCAAAATCCACAGTAAGATCCGTAAAACTGAATGGCAAACTCTAATATAAAAAATTCACAGCAAAATCCATAAGGCTGAATGGTAAACCCTAATATAATAACGATACATCAAGAACTCCTGAAAAAGAGGTGGAGATACATTCCCAAATTGTATCCCCACCTTGAATATTTGTCTCCCTTCAATCCCCAATTCAATGACTAAAGACCAAAGCAGGACTTGTTTCTTGAGCTTTATAGAAATAACAAGAAAAGCCATAGAATTGTGGAATTATTTAGGTTGGAAAAGACCTCTAAGATCATTGTGTCCAAGCGTTAGCCCAGCACTGCTGAGGCCACCACTGAATCATGTCCCCAGGTGTCACATCCACATGGCTTTTGAACTTCCAGGGATGGTGATTGCACCACTTCTCAGAGGAGCCTATCACAGAGCCTGACAAACATTTCAATGAAAAAATTGTGCTTAATATTCAATCTAAATGCCTCTTGTACAACTTGAGGCCATTTCCTGTCTTTCCTGTTTCCTGGGAGTAGAGCTCAACCCCCACCTGGCTGCAYCCTCCTGTYAGGGARTTGTGCAGAGCCAGAAGGTCCCTCCTGAACCTCCTTTTCCTGAACCTCAGGATGAGCTTCCCCACGTCTCTCAGCTGCTCCTCATCAGGCTTATGCTCCAGTCCTTTCACCACTTTTTTACCCTTCTTCAGACATTCATGTGTCCCAATAAGGTGTGAATAAAAAATGTGTAAATAAAGGAAAAATGCCTAAGTTTTTTCAGCAGATCTAAGGAATACTTTGTCCAATTAAGAAACCTCCCTGGTAAGGTTTGTCATTTCTCCTCCTTCAGCATTTCACAATATGTCTTCTCATTGCTGCTTATTTTGTTCCTTTAATTGCTGCATTTTTCTTCTTTTTTTGGCCATTTCTTCTTTTCTTTCTTTTTTTTACATATTAAAATTTAACCTAACTTTCCCTGCCACAGTTTAAATCCATTACATCTTGCTCTATCCTAGTTGACTAATGAGAATAATTATCAAACTATTTTTCAGTGTGAATTATCTACTCAGGCTACAATAAACCCACCAATCTCATTTTCAGTGAAAATCCTGAGCCTGTCCAACAATTGCAATCCCTGAAGTGAAATAACAGGGTTTTATTTACTAAGGTCTTCAGTCTATTCAGTGGTTTTTATTGGCATTGAAATAACATTTGGGCAAGATTATATTGCATATCTNTTTTTTTTAAGTATTGCTGTTTAAAAGCCCATAATTAAAAAGCCTCTGTTAATACTCTGATATTGCCACCAGGATCGAAAAGAGATTAGTGCTAGCATTCTGGGCTGCTAAAACATGTGCATACTATTGAACACACACTCACTGGAATGCTCATTCCCAGAAAAATAAGAGGCATAGAAAWAGGATTCTTTCCAAGATGCTCCAAGCATCAGCCAAAGGACTGGATCTTTGTGCTGCCTTGGCAGGGRGAATCTCTCAGCTGGTGTAAAACTGGTGTACCTGGCTGTTATGTCAGCCTTTCCCTTAAAACAACTTAAAAATCTGCTGCTCTCATGATCAGCTGGGATATGATTCCTGGAGCTGTGGGCAGCCCTGTAAAACATGGCACATCCCCACYGCTCTGGGTTATTCTTTACAAGGCTGACAAAGGCAGGGTGTGATGTGTGCAGAGATGTGTTGCATTAGGAGGTAACATTTTACTGTGATGGARGAGAAATATGTAGAATTTAAATTTWAAAAAAAAWTTAAAAATGCTGTCATATCACCATACATATCCTCCACAGCAGATCAAATGTTCCTGGAGAGGAGAGAGCAATGGGCCCAGATATCACTAGGGATGAAAAATGGGGAGAAAACAGCTGGGTCTACAAAATGCAGAATGATTCCTGTAGAACAACTGCCTTGGTTCCATTGGCCCAAACACTAAAAGCTTGAGTGAGCAGGGGTGAACAGGTCAAACAGGCTGGAGTCAAATCCATTGTACAGCAGCAAGAAGGTCTGGAGTCATAGTGGGGATGCTGAGGAGCGAGGAACGCTGAGGATAAACCTCTTACCAGTGCCACAGGAATTCCAYTTCATTTTATTGTTACCTGAGCACTCTACAGTCCTGGCTCTGGACAACACCATTGCTTTTTTGTGTCTGACTGGGTGTTTGCACCATTTCTGGCTGGAAAGGTTCCAGAGCTCACCTGCAACCTTGGGAGTACAAAAMACTCTKGAAAATATCACAGAGRAGCTGTGKCTGCCCCTGGATCCCTGGAAGTGTCCAAGGCCAGGTTGGCCAGGGTTTGGAGCAAMCTGGGAYAGTGGAAGGTKYCCYKSCCMWKGSMRGGGGKTKGRAWKGGRWKRRRWTTWARKKYCCYTYCMAMCCMRRMCYWWYMAWKRWTYYWRGRWTYYWWKRMYWKKGKTTTTTYCMAMKKYCYKRWTTTWYTTAAWTTTTWAATTTTTTTTCTTTTTARCRAAATAAACTGAAACGAAAATGTCARTCRTGAGTAATTTAAAACTTATAATTTGACTGATTTTTATTATTGTCTTCTCTGACTTGCTCTAAATTTTAACAGAAAAGACAGTTCAAATCCTACACCTTAATATTACTAAAATAAATTCGACATTTTTGATATTTTAATTAAGCTGTTTAAAAATACAACCTCGTTCAGGTGAAGAAGACATAATTTCAAAAATGTAAAATTAAAGGAGAGCTAACGTATGTATCTTTCCCAGTTCGTTCTGCTGCCAGTTCTGCTGCTGCATTTACAAAAGGCATTATTACAGAAATGGGAAAGCTTTGAGCATGGCATAGCAGGAGACTTCACAGAGATTTCTTAATGTTCAGGACCTGGATAATCACAAGTTTAAACACAYATAGTGTCCAAACTGAAATACTTGTTAAAAGAACAGAAAAATGCACAGAGAAAGAGATGCAGCTTTCAAAAAGTGTTTTCATTTATACAGTGACTGAATTCATTGGATTGTTTGATGGAGAAGGATATCTTCAGTGACAGCATAAAACTGCTTTTTCATGGATTAAAAAAGACACCAAMTATAATCTAAAAGTAACAGACATGCTTTAATTTCAGCTCCAAGATAAAAATAAAAGCAATTAATGCAAGTTTTTGTCACCTCAATGTAAATGAGAAAGACCCCCGAGACTCAACAGAATTGTTTCAGATTTTCACCGATATAAATCAAACCAGGATTTCACTCATCTTACTTAAACAGAATTAAAATGTAACTCCAAATTACTTAGTWGCTCAGAAATATTTATCAACACTGAGCGTCATCTCATCCACAGGGCTCAGCAACAAAAGGTTTGTACCACGTTCAGAACTTCCCTGATGAAGGGCTGTTCCTACCATTAAAAAAAAAAAGGCCAGATCCTGCCCTATTTGCAGTGTGAATAAATGAGCCAGATAAAAATCAGGGATAAGGAAATGATACTGTYCCCTTTTTTTAAAGATCACGGAATGAAGCACACAGCAATTAAGTGTTGCAGCCAAGGTCACATTGTGATTTGCAATCCATAGCACATCAAGGTTTTGAACCCRTGTTTCAAGCTTCACATCCAAAGCAATGTTTTTTTTTTTATTATTATTATTTTTATTTTCACAGCACAAAACATTTGTGTTGGACATTTTTTTATGGCTAGCATATGATGTGGCAAATGCAATTTTAAAAATTATACAGCTCAACAATTTTCTGCTTTATTAATGTATCCTGGTTGCTTTTTTTTCATTCAGAGTGACCAGGCTTTATTATTCTTTCTTTCTTCTTCCTTTTCGGGGGAGGGCTTTTTGCTTAGGTAACAAATTGCAATCTTACATAAGTCCAAATAAAATAAAATAAAATAAAATAAATAAAATAAAAGAAAAKAAAATGGCTACCTAAATACCATTACCTGAAATTTTGAAACATTAAGACTTCAAAAGGGTTAATTAATTACATTAGCTGTGTCATTATCCTGGCAACATTCTGCCTGAGGGTGTATAGATCTATTCAGCTGCTGAGTTTGAAAGAGCTGTGTCCTTCTCTCACAGAAGAAAATTCATCAGACATTAAAAACATAGTCATTAGCAGAACATATTGTTTTCCCTCCACCAGATTGAGGAACATCAGATGGAATAATCAAAACAAATATTAAATAAATATTTCTCTTCTTAAAAAAATATGGAACCCAGAATTCGTCACGAGTCAGAATAGATTCTTTTGTAAGTTGGAACTGCTTGATATTTATTGATTGTGGAGAACCAAACTCGTCGCAATCTCACATATTTGTAGCCAAAAATGGGTGTGAAATGCTGCTGCATTAGCATGTAAAAATGATGTTATCACTCTTAAGAGGTGTAAATAACTATAAGGTACAGTAAGTATCTTGTAAATAAATAAATATATATGTGTATATATATATGAATCAAAAAATAAGGAAAGGAAAACAAAGATGTTTAAAGGTATGAAATAGGTTCTATGTAAAGGGAGATAAACTGAAATAAATCTCTACAGCCTGGAGAGACTAATTGTTTCAGGATGGGACAGAAGTCTATGAAATCATGACAATCACGGAGGAGGCAAAGAAAGAACGATTATGTGCTATTCCTTGTAATACAAAATCTAGTAGGTATCAAATAAAGTTATCTGAAGYTGGGTTAAAAATGATTAAAGGAAAGTACTTTTTCAAGCAGCACAAAATTAAACTATGAAACTCATTGCCACGGGATGTTGGGATGTTGTGAATGTCATAAGTTTTCACGGGTTCAAAAAGCAATTAGATACAAACATGGAAGGAAAACCCTTCACAGACTACGAGAGGCAAAGAAATAACCCCAGGTCAGGAAATTGCATGGCCACATATAGCAGGAGGCTGGAAAGCTCAAATGTGGGAACATCAATGCATATTTTCCTTTTTATACTCCTCCCTAACAAGTAGTTGGAGCTAGCCATTGTTGGAGACCAAAAAAAAAAGCTGTCTCTATAGTCTGTGATCTTTCTGAACACATCTTCTTTTACAAACCAGTTGAGAATTAGTCTAAAAATATTGGCCCTAGAGTAAGAGGAAATAGTTTTTAATTAYAATCATATCCTATGGTTTCATGTGGTGCTGCAATCCTGATACAACCCCTGTGGGTTCATCCTTTTTGCACTGCTGTATGGGGCCACATGATGAGGGACCCATCACATGCTCATGAGAACTTGGGAAGATCTTTCCTGTCAGAACTTGAAATTGCAGCTGCCAGTGCTGTTCTGTTGGAGAGTCTTTCATCTGTGTCATGTCACAGAACCCCAGGATGGGTCAGGTTGGAAGGGATCACAGTGGAACATCTACTCCCACCTCCCTGCTCCAGCAGGGCCATCCCAGAGCATGGGGCACGGGGCTGTGTCCACACAGTTCTGGAATATCCCCAGTGAGGGAGGCTCCACACCCTCTCTGGTCTCTGTTCTGTGCTCGGTCACTGCACAGGGAAATTCTTCCTCATGTTCAGGTGGAACCTCCTGGGCATCAGTCCCTGCCCTTTCCTCCTGTGCCATTGCTGGGCCCCCAGAGCAGAGCCTGGTCCCTGCTCTGAGCCCTCCCTGCAGACAGGGACACACAGGGATGAGGGCCCCTCTCAGTTGTCTCCTCTCGAGGCTGAACAGCCCCAGCTCCCTCAGCCTTTCTTATCAGGGAGATGCTCCAGTCCCTTCATCACCTTTGTCACCTTCTGCTGGACCAGCCCCAGGAGCTCCATGTCTCCCTTGTCCAGAGGAGCCCAGAACTGGACACAGCACTCCAGATGTGACTCACCAGAACTGAGCAAAAGCTCTGGAAAATACCACAGAGAAACTGAGCAGAGGGGTAGGATTCCCTTTCTTGACCTGCTGGCAATGTTCTTCCTGAAATAACCCAGAGAAACCAAAATGAAGGTTGTATATCCAGTGTGATATAAATCATCACTACACACTTCTYGTAAATACTTCTTAAACTGAAAAGAAAAAAAAATAGAGTGCCATTTATATGTCAGGAACCTAAAACAAATCCATGGTTTAAAAAAATAATTAAAATTGTCTTTCTTTCGATTCGAACTGAACAAAAACTGTCCAGTTATAAGCAGTTGCACCTTGATGTCATTGCTGGCTTCTTGAACTCTGTCAGGAAATAAATCTCTCAATAATAAATAAATCAATCAAAACTAACCAACATTTATGATATTGGCAAAAGACAGTGTCTCAACAGCAGGGCCATTCCCTGACAAAGTTCACAGGCCTGTACACTGCCACAGAAAGTGCTCCCAATTTTTATAAGTACCAAACCAGATGCATTTTTCCAAATATTATGCAGAATTAACTTTAAATGTGGGAATGGTTCCCTTGCAATTGGCAGAAATTACACTATAAAAGCTGAATGTGTGTACTGGATTTTTTGTTTTCCTTTTTTGCTGTTGTTTAGAGATCTAAATAGAAACTCCAGTGGTGTAAACACTATAAAGAAATCCAGAAATCATAAGATTCCTATAGGAAGAAAAGTTTGAAGATAAAATGATTAAACCCAATAACAAATTTCCTTTACAAACTATTAAAAGAGGGAAATAAATGATTGCTCCCATAAATAGCGAATTTTGATTTGCTAGTTGATGAAAGAAATTGCAGCACATGGGGAATGGTGTACCATAAATAAGCATTAAGTTAGRCAAATCTGTAGACCTGCAGTATRAAATGTACCAAGAGYTTATACACCTCTGTTCTTGCACAGRCAATCTCCWCATGACTCCWGACASGAGATTTGAWAAATCTGTGTRTATTTTCTKGTTTTGTTGTGTCCTGATTAATCCTAAAAAATCTTTTTGTTGAAAAGYTTTTTCTTTTTAATTTATCTCTGAAAATCAAAGCCATGACATGAGTCAAAACCTCTGAATCCACCTTAAAATGTCAGTGAGGGAATTTGCTGCTCCAGCCCATCCCTTCRTACTTGAATTATGCAGCCTGAGTTGATTTACAAAGGTCTTTTGGTCACTGACAAGTGCTGSAGGCTCAGTTCAGGTGTCTCATGGATACACCAAGTGTAATTTGAGATGCCAAAGGTATCCTGAACATCTGCAGGGGCCAGCTAGATCGAACTCAGGACTTCTGGGGGATGTTACCACCTCTRCATCATTGCTTGTGACTCTCTGCATATCAAATTGCGTTGTAATCTGAGCCAAGTGCTTTGAGAGATTTGCAGGCAAATGCCTGATTCTCCTTGATAGTCAAAAAGATATCAGGAACACAGATGGTCTGATTTTATTTATTTATTTTATTATTTATTTGTTTGTTTGTTTATTTTTCCTTTCTTCTTTTTGTGGTTTTAATACACTGCTGATACATCATCAGTGAATGTTTTCACCTAAGTAAAGTTTTCACCTCACTAAACTAAAACACATCTGACAGAGTTCAAGAAGCATTTGGACATTTCTCTAAGGCACAAGATGGGATTCTTGGGGTGTCCTATGCTGCAGGGCCAGGAGTTGGACTCCATGGTCCTTGYAGGTCCATTCCAGCTCAGGATATTCTGTGATTTTACATGAAATAAAGATACTCAAGGTCTTTGGATGGTTATCTTCAAAATCATCTCCCTACAAAATTTCTACCTTCTCAAAATGGAAGCACAGCTCCATCTCACTGTAGGGACAGATCTGTCCAGTTAATTTCATGAATGTCTTCATCTACAACTCCCTGAAAGGAGTTTGGAGCCCTGTAGGATCAATCTCTTCTCCCAAGTAACAAGTGATAGGATGGGTGGAAAACGCCTCAAGTTGTACCAGAAGAAGTTTAGATTTTATATTAGGGAAAATTGCTTCACTGAAGGGATATTGAAACAGGCTGACCAGGAAAGTGGTGGARTCACYAYCCCTGGAAGGAGTTACAGGATRTGTAGATGTGSAACAGCTTCATAGATRGAAAACCACTTCTGTGCAAATAACTATCTGATAACACAGAAGTATTTTCATTCTCATATTTTTAAGGACATCCAAATTGTTATATAGTATTTTTACCACACCTCATAGAATTCTGGAATCCCAGAGTTATTTGGGTTGGAAGGGACCTGGAAGRTCAGCCCATTCCAACCCACTGTCAKGGGTARGGRCTCCTCCCACTATCYCAGGCTGGTCCAAGCCCTGTCCAGCTTGGCCTGGATGGAAGTCCACAAAGGATGAATTGTCCTTAGAACCTGTGGGTTTTGCAGCTTAAAGGTCTGACAACAGAAAATTATTGGTTATGTCCCATAGCAAATAATGTGTGAATTTAACTGCTATGTGTGGAAAATTAATAACTTGCTCTACTTCATAGTATTTTGTGGGGAATGGGAAGATACCCATGATGGTGATTCTCTTTTCTTTCCTCCTCTTACTGCTTTTCCTCTGGTAATATATTGAGGGGGAAAAAATGAAATATTWAGTAGAAATATTCTAGAATGGCTTTCTGTTTCACCAGGGGATGACAGATGAAGTGGAGAAGATACCTGTTGGATTTACGGAGCCGATCCATCAGCCCCCTGCTTGACCCACAGCTGTCATCTCCCTGCCAATTAATATTTACCACTTGTAAATGCCTTCAGACAGGGAGGGATGAGAGGAGAGAGGAGGCAAGGCARGGAAAAACCTAAAAGGGAGGTTTTGTGAGGAATTGCAGGGAACACTGTACATCATGAGGTAATTACAGCTCGGCCTGTCCAAGTGTTACTCTGCAATGGTGAATTATAGGCATGAGGCTGCAGCACTTCACTTTCTTACTCGTAACTAAATCAGAATCCTTTTAAGTTTTAATTAATCTGCTTAGCTTTAGTTGTGAGGGAGCAGGGGAGTGGGGAAGGCAGGCAGATTAACCCTTCAATTGACAAGGATTTTCACAATGCCTCCTCTTGGGCTATTTTTCCCTTAAGCACCTGAGGGAGACAGCATTATCAGTCTGACGTGGGGGCCTATTAGGCTGTGATTTTTTAATTTTTTTTTTTAATTTGCTAGTGTCTGGTTAGTTCCCTCTATTTCATTATCAAAAACCAATTAATTTTCTGTAAAAGCATCAAATTAATTACAAAATACTATGGAAATATAAAGAATGGAGGAATTTCCCTCTTCTCTCCTCCTACCCTTGCCTCATTATGGGAAATATGTTGGGCCCCTTGGCAGCAAAGCCCTATTAAAGAGCTACAGACTGTCTAGCTCCTCATTTAAAATTCTGTTGGCGGTGTCAGGAGGCCTGTGTGATGGGGGTAAGTCCATTTCCACCCACAGAGATCATTTTCCAATTCCCCAGCACAGAAAAATACAGTCGTAAAATCATTAGAAGTGGGGCTGGAAGAGACCTCAGGAAGAAACCCAGTCCATGTCCTTCCTCTACCTGTTCACCAAAGCTTCTGGACATGGATGCATTACAGCCTTTCCAGGTGCTCTGTTTTTGCAATGATCCATTTCATAAGAGAGGTGTCCCTGCTGAAGTTTTTGTTCAGAATTATTTCCCCCATACTCGTTGAATATAGTGAATATTTTAATTTCTCTTCTTTATATCTGATTTCCAGGCATTTGCATACTGTTATTATATCTTCATCAGTCCTTTCTCCAGACAATTTTATCTCTCTTCTTTCTGTCTTTTTGTTGTAGGTAACATTCACAGGGTTTCTCCTCTGTGTTGTTAAAGTGATGAGGGGAAGAGAGAAAATTATCTATGGCTTGACGACCCCTAAATGCAGACCTATGATTCAGATGCTTAACCAATATTTGGTGCTATTGAGATATTCTACCTGTTTTCCAGCTGCCAGCTGTCCTCAGGCCCTGTTTCATGGCCATTAGCCTCATCTAAAATGGCAGTAGATGCCAATGTTTAGACAAGAGAGTTGTGACCCTCACAGGTGTTTATGAGCTTTCACAATGCTCAGTGGAAATCCCACCAGTGCAATGTTCGAGTCCAGAAGCAGACAGTCAGTTGTCCAAACTGAAGTTTGGTTAAAAATAAGCTCAACCACTTCTGTAATCTCTGGTTTAAATATTAATGAGATCTCCATGGTTATAATGGAAGTCTAGACAGTGGTGTTTATATAAATGACTGCAGAGTAACACAGAATTCTAAATGTCCCTATCCCTGGCTGGGGTTTGGAACTGGATGAACTTTCAGRTCCCTTCCAACCCAATCCATTCTATGATTTTATGATTCTATGGATCAGTGYCTAGTTCTGACCCCTAATATACCTCAAGTTACTCTCTATACATGTAGTAGGTTACAGACACAGAGATGTGAGGGAAAGAATGCCACATTTGAGAGTTTTTCACAAAGCAGAGATTCCTGAGACTGTAATTCTGAAAARTTTAGAACCCTTATGTTTGCAATTMTACTTGAAGAAGATTGACATTGAATGCCTCTGAGTTCTCTTTGAGGATCTTTACTAAGGATGAGTGGATGGAGTTATCTCCAAAGGAATTTTTAAATATGAGTGTAATCTTTCCATTGCACCCTCTTGATGCTGTATATGCTGCAGAAATGAATTCAGGTCATTCCACAGTAGATACACCTCTGTTTTTTAATTTGGATCCATCTCATATAACATTGTTTTTTTTGGTAGACTAACATACACACCTGGATTTACATCCAGATGTGCTTTGCTGGATTTCATCATCTCTGACAAGAACCATTCAGAAATCGTGCAATCCCTGTGCTTAGGTAGACAGTGAAACTGAAATGCCTAGTAGGGGTGAAATAAGTTTTTGCAGGTAAAAAAGCGGATTTGCCATTTTGATTATCCCTAAATGTTCTAACCGTGGTCACCGTGACTACTACTAAATGTTCACTATATTTTGGTTAAACTTAYATTGACCAAATTACATCAGCCTCATTCCTAAACTCATTTGATTTGGCATCTCTTGTGTAGTAAGGATATAAATGATGAATGAATAATGCTCATTGCCAAACAAAAAACAGTGCTCTGAGCCCAGAGCCCACAATCTCAGGGCAATCTCAACTTTCCAGTAATGTAGAAACCCCGATTTTATTCTTGCACTGAATGTTCCTCGTAGGCCACAATTTAAGCAACAGGAGTATGTGGAGCCCTACAGCCCTAAAGCAAAACCAGCTCCATTTGGCAGCTGATACATTCCCCTAAAGGCTGTCAGAGCATGAGTAGCTCAAACACTCAGAGGACTGCAGGGAAAACTAAATGTTGCCTCTGTAAGACTTGGGTTTGTCCAGCAGCACAGGAAAAGTGAAGATTAAAAGCCCTGGAGAGCTGAATTTTCTGATCCAGCTTCTACTCAGATGGTGGTGATTACCAAAGGTCACTCCAATGAGCAGCACTCTTTTATCTAGTGTGTCTCTCCCCAGGATGACAGTAATGGCCAATCAAGACTTGCAAGGAAAAACAGGGAGTCCTGGCCATTTTCTGGCCATTGCCAGACTGCTGGATTCCTGAAATGTGGATATAAATATGGGATAATGGAATGTCACTGTATATGGTCCTATTCTGCTCCATAACCCCCTTACTTGAGCACTGCCCCTACAGATACTTATGTTATTAAATGAGCTCAGGAAATCCTCACTGCTATTCAAGTTGCTTGACAAATGTGGAAAAAAATATGTTGATTTTGACTAAATGGAGGAAAACACAACTTTGGAAAAAGGCAAGCAAACAGAAGGTGGTGAAAGTTGCAGCAATTGCATAGTCAGTTTGAGAGAGGAATTTACTACCATGGAGAAGAGTTTTGCATCAGTCGTCTCTCTGCTCCTGTGAACTGTGAAGTTTTCTTCAAGCTGCACCATTTTGTACAGMGGTCCTGTGCAAACCTGACTGCACTTTACTGACAAGCTTTTTCGATGGAAAAAGATTAATCTGATCTTTATTAAGAGAAAACAAAATTGACAATAATATGTAAATTAACTGTATTCTCTTTATTAATAATCAGCAGGCAGGAGCAGGTGCTTCCAAAGCTCTGAGTCTCTGAGATATTTGAGATGTTTGCTGTAAGAAARGTGAGTTAAATCTTTAAAGAATCTTTTCAGCACCACTGATACTAAAAGGAGTGTATCTTAAATCTGGACATTAGTCAAACAGACAAAGTAACATGAGCCTAATCCATGCCTAAAAATAGAATTATGTCTGTTCCAGCACTACTTGTATTCACATCTATAGCAGGTTCAAAAATTAAGAGATAATAATCTCTATTTGTTCCCATTCAAAAAATGCTTCAGAAATTACCATCCAATGAGAATTAAATAACTGGAAACAGAAATATCCATCAATACAATCTCTACTCACTTATGACCTAGGGAAGTCTTTMAAATAAGACCCAGTCTTCAGTTTCTGCAGCTCCCCTTATTCCATTGAGCTGGGCAGATTTATACTAGCTAAAGATTAGGATCAAAATATAAGCCTAACATCTTTAAATGCTTTAATTATTTATCCAAGGCTGTTTTGACTTGCCTTCTGCAGTTGGCTGTGAGTCAGAGGAAGCTTTAAGTAGTATATTAGCAATTATTAGCTAGCTTAAGCCTTCACTGCATATTAGGAATCAAATCAGACATTTTTATTCTTTTAATTATTATTTTTTTGGAGAATGGAACAAAATGTCTAATTTATCTGTGTAAAATAAAAGGCTGAAATACCGCTTTGGGTAAAAATGGCTYATTTAAATCCTGCCAGAATTTGGGGAGAAAAAAAATAGAAAAAGAAAAAGCATGGAGAAGCATTTTCCAGCTTCAAAGGACTGCATAAACATTGGCTGATGGTTTCTTCACCACTCCTTGCTCATATGTGATGAAGTAAAGTCATATTCTCTAGGGTGCCAAGTGTCAAAATCAGCTTCATCTAAACATCAGCTGAACTTTTATCATACATTTTCACTGAATTACAGAATTATTTGAGTTGGAAGGAACCTTAAAGATAATTTAGTTCCAACCCTCCTGCTATTGATTGGGGGTTCCTGAGCTGCTGAGAAAATTTCTGCAGTGTAACAATTTAGTTTATGGTCTGCAGAGATTAATGGACTTYAACAATGACAAATATTAAAATGCTCACCACTAACCCATRTCCCCATRTGCAACATCTGCACGTCTTTTAAATTCCTGCAGGGATGGTGACTCCACTGCTTCACTAAGCAGTCTGTGCCAGGGTTTGACAACCCTTTSACTAAAGAAAATTTCCCTAATAGCCAATCTAAACCTCCCCTGATGCAACTTGAGACCATTTCCTCTCTTCCTATCMTTTGTTACCTGGAAGAAGAGTCACAGGAACCCTGTCCACACTGGCTAAGAAAACTCGAGTGGTCTTTGGAATTTTTGTTAAATGMTCAGTTCTGAAATGTAATGGAAGAGATCAGCACATTCAGACATAAAGGCTCAGGAACAGCAGAGACCTTAAGTGAACCTATTCTGTGGTACATTGCACAGTGAGATTGGAAATAGCTGCATTTTGAACTTAAAAATAAAATAACTCTACAGAACTTTTTAAGAGATTGATTCATTTCCCTGTAYAGATAGGTGAGATCACAGACATCTTAAAGCAGCTTGATCCATATTTTCTGTAGACACATTTTCAAGATAAAGGATTTTTATTTAATTAAACCAAGTGATGCACAGCCAAGAAAAGCAGTATATTTGGTATTTCAGAAAGTAAATACAAAGACTGATGTATTGATGTTTYGAGATTTACGAATAGCACTGATAAGATACAACAGAATGACTAACAGCAGGAAAGCTAAAAGTAGGAACACTTTCATCTTGATGTGACCTACCGGAGCATAATAATATTGCAAAAATAAATGTTGGTATCTTGAGATTTCCAAAAGCTGAATTCAAAATGGGACCAGCAAAAGCCAGAAAACAGAACAGAAATTTTGGACTAGGTGATCATTATTAGTCCTTTCCAATTGGGCTATTATTCTATTCTATTCTATTCTATTCTATTCTATTCTATTCTATTCTATTCTATTCTATTCTATTCTATTCTATTCTATTCTATTCTATTCTATTCNTATTCTATTCTATTCTATTCTATTCTATTCTATTCTATTCTATTCTATTCTATTCTATTCTATTCTATTCTATTCTATTCTATTCTATTCTATTCCATTCCATTCCATTCTATTCCATTCCATTCTATTTTCCTATCCTATCCTATCCTATCCTATTCCATTCCTTTCCGTTCCATTCCGTTCCATTCCGTTCCATTCCATTCCATTCCATTCCATTCCATTAATATAGAAAATGAACAAACATTTTATCCACTGGGTCTTTATTTTCATACATGAATGTGGCCTGTAATGCAGACTGTTTTGGAGTTTCTGTCTTCCATTTACTGCAATTTATTTCTTGCACCCTTGTGTGGAAAATAGTTCAKGGAACCCTGACACTGAAATCAGTTGGACAATTCAATAAACACAAATGTCAAAAGATATAGCTTTACTTCTGATTCAGTCATAAAAGATGAAATTGAGCCTCAACCAAGAAGAACAAGGCAGCAGTCTGTCTTGGCACCAGTAATTACAGTCTGGGATGGCCCCAAAAGTCCTTTCTTTGTTTTGAACCAGYCTGACAAATGGTGCAAGTAACAGAACTGGAAAAGACAGAGCACTTGGCAAAAGGCTGTGAAATGGCAAAATCATTGAAAGTGTGTTATAAAACATGCAAGAAGGAAATACTCCCCCAAGCAGGACATGTCAGATGCATGGGCATGGCTGARAAAAACAGTTGCTTAAAGACTGTGACTTATGAACCTCTGCGATGGAGGCAGAAGAAGTGCCATAGGGGGGTAGAGCAGATGAGAAATGGATTAAGCTTGAGTGTGGAGGAGAAAAACTGGAAAAGTCAGGCAAAGTTTCTGAGGTGGAAGRCAACATGCCCTAGGAAGACATGGAAAGTTGGGATGAAAAGAAATTCCCCCTGAAGACACAGACCTTGTCTATTGCATTCTGCAGTATTTCAGGAATTAAATTAGGAATTAAGGAAGGACAATGATTTTCTACTTCACAAAAAATGCTTTTTTTTTTTTTTTTTTTTTTTTTATTTTTAATATAGTGGGTTTTTTGTTGGGTTTTTTTTTTTTTTTTTCAATAAAAAAAGGCTACACGTATACCTACATCTATATTTATATCTAGAGTTCTTAGAAAACTCTATTCTCATACCACTATATACCTATACAGGTGTACATATGGAAGTAAATTATTGCTTTGTGCTTTTGTATTGTACTGTTAATTTTCTTCAAAGGGATTGAAATGTTTATGAAAAAGAGAGAAGCTTATTAGGACATGAAGAAGAGTYTGCTGTTGTTAGTCTTAAATTATGGAGTGGGACACAGTTATTACAGTCTTTGGCTTTCTTCTTTAGTCTTTTTTTTTACTTCAGGATGGAAATTGGTTATATATATACATTAAAAAGACAATTCCATTATCATCAAAAATTAAGACTTTTTTCAAACTGTCAATTTCACTGATTTTTTTTTCCCTTAATCTCAGAATGGAATATTTCCATCTCCTTATTTGAGATTACTTTCTAGAAAGCAAGCAAYGTTATGGGGAAGGATATTAAATTTAAGAAAGACAAAATAAAAGAATTTTTCTGTGATAGCTTTTTTTTGATGCCCTCATAATGTTATTTTTTACAGTTTCACTTAATAGAAAAACCATTTTGGAAGAACCAAAAAGAACTAACTGTGTAAAGCAGAATATCCAGCTCTTGCCCAGGGCTGCTTATGACGTCAGTGTCCTAATAAATCATGATAAAAACAATGTTTCATATTCATAGACCCGATATGGTCTGAATTTATGAAAATAAGTAAAATAGAAGGGTACAAATGATAGTTGTTACCAGTTTGCATGTGTGGGTACTCAAGAGGAATATAGAGACACTGACAGAGCACACAGGGATCAGGGTTAGGAATTCACATGGAAGTTGTTTCTCACTCAAGACCTGAAGGTCAATAGGAAGGACTTCTCTGGGAAGGAAGATCAGGAAAAAAGTGGGTTTGCTGCTGAATGGGGTGGGTGACTGGGTGACAGATGACACAAAAAAAGCCAGGAAACACTTGCCATATATGCCTAGACTTTTCCTGGCAAGATTTGTCTTCAGCAGTCAGARGACTCAGAAACCAAAACGAAGACCTGGAGCGAGGAAGACAGACCATCAGTGGAGGAGGACCAGGTTAGGAATTTTTTATACAAAGTGGATACATTCAAGCCCAGAAGACTTGAGGAGATGTCCTGGGAGTACTTTCTCAACTACCTCTGAAAGGTCATGGCTGTTGGGAGAGATCCCTGAAGGCTGAAAAGGAGCAAATCTCAGTCCTGTCTTTCCAGCAAAGCCCAGAATGAGGATCCAGGAAAGTACAAACTCATCAGGCTGTTCTGGATCCCTGTAAGGTTGAAGGAACCACTTGTCCTGGAAACCCCTTGCAAATCTATGGAGAAGATAAGTATAGTGAACACAGACTCATGAAGAAGAAAACATTCCTCCTCAACTGGTTAGATGTCTGCTCTGAAATTATTAGGACAAGGAGGGAGCAGTGAGTATCATTCATTTTAATTTCAGAAAGCTTTTCATGGGTCTGACATAACCACCATGGACAAGYAGATCAAGAATAAAATTGGTAAGTGSWCAGTGAGGTGGATTGAAAGTGATCTGATCTTTCAGCCCACAGAGGGTTATGACGGGCAGCACAAAGTCCAGAAGGAGACCTGGCACGGCACCCAAGGGGTCACTGCTGGGCCAATATTGTTAATTATCTTTAATGGCCAAGATGATGAAGACAGTGCAAGTCTGCAAATGGTACAAAATTGCAAGGATTAGTTGATATGCAAAGTGGTTATGCTGCCTTTCAGAGGGACTTCAACCAGCTGAAGAAATAGGCCAGTGGGGATCTCCTGGAGCTCAGGAAGGCAAAATGCCAAATAATTCACACAAAGAGGAGCAACCACACACCAGTAGAGATTGGGGAATGCTGGGAAAGCAGCTTGGTTGGAAAAGACATTGTGGTCCTGGTGATTCTATCAAACTTGTAGGTGTTGATTCTTTAATTTCACGTGGACCACTTTTTAACCAAAATATAAAAAGAAATTTGAACAGAAATTTTTTGTTGTTCTATGCATTATGAGTCAGAGAGAAACTGATAAAATCATTCATAGGACCTATYCRCAATGGATAGGACAGATTAGCCATYCACCCTCTGGAACAAAAATCATYAACATGGKTATCATGAATATGACTGAAAAGTGGCTGATGCTGCATGAGTTGATACTAACAGCAGTGGAGATGTCACTTTAAACACCCACTGCTCAATTCAATCCCACTGACCTCCCAAAGCCATCTCAGTGCACTAAAATATTTTTAGAGTCTTCCATTTCTGCTTCCCTGTCAGCTCCTGTCTCTGTATTCCATTCTATTAGTTTGTATCTATGCACATGATGAGACAGAGGGGAATTTTAATAACATAACTTGGACTGACCCCAACACGCATGTGCAAGACATGCAAAGCTCCTTCCTTTTTATCCTCCTGAATTCAGGCATAATGCAAACTGGAACAGTAACAATATATTTACTCTGGAAAAGTAAGCATATAAAAGTAAGAAATACATATATGAAATAATTCAGGAAATTACCGAACATTCCTTGTACTCCGTTCAAATTGTATGACACTTTTTTTATTAATATTGAATAAACTCTTATCTCCTCAGTAAACCCATGAAAGAGGCTTTCTGCAGAGTAGAAGTGTACTTGTCTGTGCATATTCACAGTCTAGTTAGTCATTAAAATTAAATAATCTTTTTTTGTGCAGGTACCTATGGCTTTCCATTGATTGGGAAATAAGTCCAGGCATGTAATCTGAGAGTAGGGAATTGCACCTGCCCTAACCAATGGACATAGTGAACATTCCCTGGGCAAATTAAGCTGATAGGATCTGGCCCTAAAGTGTCAGAGCAAACCATAAGGATTTTTTAATATGACTTTCTTCATGTCAAAGACAAAGAATGTGGGAAAAAGGGAGAGGTGTGACTTGGAGAACATTATCTGTTGGCTGTAAGGACACGTACACCATAAACAACGGGAATTGCTTTGGAAAGATTTGAAATGGAGATTGTCCTGGAACAACTGAGGCTTTTGAAACTTGTTAGGATGTGCAAATGAATTCAAATGAGCTCTCAAAAAATATTTCATAACTAATTATTATGGACCAAAGAATGTCTTTTTATCTCTAAAAACTAGCATTGGTGAAGACTCAATTTATCATCGTTAACATAAGACTTTGACAAGAAAACAAAGACAATATTGGTTTCAGTAGGTGAGAAATAAGCCAGAAAGGAGAAGGGATAAAAGGGGAAGAAAGGAAGAGACAACATAGAGTTTCCTTAAATAAAGTTTGGAAATGTATATAGAAATAACCTTGTGGATTCAGAAGGGAAGCATCTSCCTTTTCCCTGGAAGAGCAGGGCTATTATCACATGGTGGGATTCTTGGGGCTGTCCTGTGCAAGGCCAGGAGTTGGACTTGRTGACTTATGGTTCCCTCCCAGCTCAGGATATTYGAWGGTGYTATGTTTCTACTTCAGTTTCCTCCAGACAATAAATASRTGACAGTTTTAATACAGTCTGCTTGGATAAACATGACTYTAAGAGYTGGTCTTGGGTAGKTATCCAATTGCCATTTGAAGTGAGCACAGATTACACACTATAATTCAAAAAGACCATGAGATCCAGTACCTACAGAATCTTAAATTTCCAGGGAGGATATGCAAAATAGTAGCAAAAATAAATTTTCCAAGAGCAAGCTATTATGGGGATTTTCCCCACAAAGAAATAAATAACAGGTAGATTATCCTCTCAGATGTAGTGGYGCAATCTGTAATAACATGGGACATACAGACAGGAGAATTTTTCCTCATTCCTGATTCTAAATGTTTCATTGTGTGTTCTGGAACGGTGTTGCTACTTCTATTTTGTTGAGTTGTGGCACTGTCATTCAAAGTCCTTTACAAAATCCCCAGAGACCATTGGATGAAAACCATTCTAAATATATTAAACATTTTTCTTCTTTCATTATTATTGTTCCAATAATCTTTGTTGCCCTTTGTATTAAATTTTCTACTCATAGCACCTGAAGTACTAAGGTTGCAAGGAATTTTATTGCAATAACGCATAATTTTTTTTGTGCCAGTGCTTTGATACCATTCCCACAGGGAGAACTTTTTGACATCATCAGGACCAACAGGAAACTTACTGTAAAAAGAAATAAATTGYTCCCTATGATAGCTGAGTAAATATTTAAAACCTTATATTTGTTACATGKTCTTGAAAACCTCAGTTGAAACTTTTGTAAAAGACCCTGTAACATATTTCTTATTAATGGAYCATTAATTTATTGAAAGCTCCTTTTGAGTAATTTTTTTACAGAGTATTAAGAAACAAGGTGCTGCTTACTAGAACTGGTAAATATTACAAAGTATCTGTGAACGTGCATTTTGAATACAAATCAGAAAATTTCCATTACATATGCAATCTCCTTTTTTCATTTCCCATTATATACTCAGCAATATTATTGAAGAAACAGWGTTTTATAAAAGCTCATACAAATGCTCATTTCCTCAGTCTACGATCCGACACAAGGAAATACTGATAAGGTTATCTGCTTCTTTTATTGGACTTATTAATTTTGCTGAATATATTCCAAGACATGATGTATCCTTCAGAGYAGTCAATGCAAAACTCAACATTAGAGGAGGAAGGAAAACATGCTTATTGTGCAGTGCTGTGATAGGTCAGCTTTTGAACTTCAGAACTGCTGGTGTTCACAATTTCTGAGTGGCAATTATTCAGTATCTCAAAAAAGTAGCTTAATGTACACTGAGACAGCTCAAGTGTCGTAGTTTCTTGCCTATGTCCTATAAAGCATTTCAACTCAATAAAGGAAAAATAAATTTCTTAGCATAAGGTCACTAGGACAATAAAAACTAATCCATATCATTTTACTGCCAGAGAAGCTGGGACTTGATTCATGTTGTTTTATTCCTACTTGTTCAAAATGTTAATAGAAGAGTTTGTTCTGTAGGGATGTATGCTGCCTTGTTGTATAAAGTTATAAATATATAAGATGTTTCAAGTGAATTTATGTMATTTATATACAAAATTAAATGTGTGTACATATAAAAATTATATACATAAATTCAATTCCATTGAATTGTTTTTCTACATTTTAAATTAAAAATCGTTGCAAAGATTTCAAGACAAAACAGATCCTCTCCAGAGCTCCTTGTGCAGAAATCAATGCACACATGCAATCTATGGGTCAAAAGCTTTTAGGGTATGACAGACTTGGTGAGCAGGAGCAGCTGAAACCTTCAGCAATGCCACTGTCCCATTGTGCATGGCCACGTCCAAGACACCTGCCCAAGAGCTGTAGGCATCATTTGCAACAAAAGCCACTATGGAAAGAAATTTGAATTCACAGCAGCTTAGGGAAAAAGTCAGAATTTGCCTCACCAACATGCCAGGACACTGATCAATTCTTCTTCTATGAAAACTTTTTGTAGCCAAACATTTTCATCTCAGGACTAATGTTCAGTCAAAGGGAATTCCTTCTGCTTTTTATTTTGCAGTAACAAGGTGATTTGGGGAAGAGTAAGGCATAAAGCCTTTATATTCTGAGGAAATGCCTTAGCATATCTCTTTTTTTTTTTTTTTTTTTTTTTTTTTCATTTTATATATATTCTATGAATATATATATATTTATATACATATGCACATCTAACTAATACATATAAATAAACATTAGTTATCGGGTTCTATGCATATGTAAGTGTGTGGAGCATATCCATGTTGAATGTCCCAGACCAGAGCTTTGTAGGCTGGCATCAATGTAGATTGGTCTCATTGGAACTACTAAGGACCAAAAGGGCTTCAGGTTTAAATAATTCTCTTGCCCTTTCAGGTAGTTCATCACTACAGGTCAGGTTCAAGATTTATTGATTAGGTAGCTTAAGGGAAGGTCACACAGCTCCAGCCTACCTTCCCTGGGGTTTCCAGGAAAAAGGAATATTTTGTGGCTAGTTGGAATCTCATGCTAGYTGTCAGACAAGACTAAGACAGCTGAACAAAATAAACTTCGTTTAAAATCAAAATTAGATCTCCCATGGCCAGAGCTATATGTTTTCCATTTGTGYAAAATGCTTTGAAGTAACAATTCAGCCTTCTGATATTTGTAGTATTTTTTAGTAGGTGTCTACTTTTTCTGATGTTGTCTTTGTATGGCAAGTTGGATCTCTTTGTCTAAACAAACAGCTTCAGTCACCTGTGCTCACACTGATTGATTCCCTTCAAGAGATTTTCTCTTTTCCTCTCTGCTCAGCACTTAGAGTATCTCAGCCAAAATAATTCGAGATTTTCTGATTCTGTGTTTTGCTTCTGTGATGGGGATCATCCAGTGTAACTGAGACTTCCGAGGAGCTGTGGGTTTTTTTTTTTTAAAACTAGAAGGCTGGAAAAATGTTAAAAAAGGACCTGCAGGACGCCTCTCCCGATGAACCCTTGAGGAGAGMGAGCTGGAAATTATCATCTATTTTTAAAAAAAGATACAATGTTCTTTCACATGCAAATTACCAGAGATCCAACTCACATAGTTCATATCCCAATAGGAGGAAATACAGCAGAGCTGACAGATGTCATCAGTTGACTTAAATGACTGCATAAAAATTCACAACGTAAGTCTTTTATCTACAAACCCTGCATGTTTAAAAAAAAACTGTGCCAGTGGTTATAGGCTGCTACTTTGACTGCTAAGCCTTTGTCACCTGCAATTCCATGGGTAAACAGTTCTAAATTATGGGACTTACTCAACAATATCAATAATTGCAAAATGAAATGGTAGAGACATGGATTTTTTTAAAACAAAACCAGAAAACAACCAAGAATTACTCTTGTGCATGCAYGTTTCTTTATGATCCAACTTGCAACATTTTTATAGGCTGTATGTCTGAAAGAACATACATATAATGGCATTTAATGTGTAGTTGAGAGCAAAATTATTGCAGTTTTATATATAYAGTGAAGCCATATAACAAAAGAGCAGTAGCTAGTGTTTGCCCTTATATGAGATGCAGTCATATAATAGAGAGCCTTAAAGCTAGGGTTTACTGTACTTTGGGAATTAATCACATAAACTATAAATTGGGTTCAACAGGCTGGCTGGGTAAATAGGCGCAGCTAATGAGGACACTATGAGATCTTATAAGAGCGCTGACTGCCCCAGGACAAAAGTGCCGAGCTGCACCTGATGGAAAACTAGAAGACATCAAAGCATAAAGGATTAGTGCTCTCACAGTGTTGAGAAATGGCCAGGGGGAGATTCACCAACTTATTACCCACATCCAAGCTAATCCTGTTATCTGCAAAATATGACTGTGTTCAGGAACTGCCACCACCTAAACTTGCAGGAGACTAATTCTGTGTTTACATGGACAAAAGTGCGGGGAATTTTCATCTGGGCAAATATGAGAGATGAGAATTTTTAAGGGCTTCCTTTGTATCGAATGCTTGAAGAGGGGAAAATACAGAATTAGTTCTTTAATGGCTATTCAGTACCCTATATAGATATCCTATAAGATAGAATCCCTTCTCTGAGAATCCGGGACAAAAGTCACATAAAATTTGTTCTCTTTTGTTTAGTTGCACTTTCCTAAAAGAAAATCAAAATGCATTGAAAGTAGCTTTGAAGATGAGAGGGATTAATAGTCCCCCAATATCCCTGCCCAGGAAATCTTTTGTGCAGAAAATGTCTGCCTGATGTTTTTTTCAGTGCAATAAAAGAAGGTGAAAAATATCCCAAGGTCCTTGCCAGCACACCACAAAATATAATTCATTACCCAGCCTRAGGTATGTGAGTTGGCTCAAATTATTTTTGGAAAAGGTTTATAATTACCAATGCAATCGAATTTCTTTTTTTTTTTTATACTGAAAGTCCATTTGGTATAACAGCACTTATGGTGAAAAACAGACCTCATTTTTCAATTTGAATAAAACAGAAATAGACCCAAACAGTACATCTTGGAGTGGATAATTCTAGGGAAAAKGTCTGCAAGTTTATGTTTAATCTAAATATGCAACATGCTGCTTCCAGTGGCTCATCAGTGCCAGGCATGGCTGCCTGCAGGGCAGAGTTTAGGTGTGATTACCCAGGCAAGCCCATGGCTAAGCATTTATATGGCATTTAGGAACACCCCCGGCACACAGATCTTGCAGGCAAGGATTTATCTAGCTATCTAAGGAAATGATTAATTTTGTAGGTTTTAATTTTTAGGGATGTAGGAATGCCAGAGTGGCTGATGATGGGAGAGACTCATTGTGAGGATGRCACTGCCCTTGGCTCACTTGGTGTTGTTTTTGGCCACCACACCAAAATTGTGAGCATATTGCAATTAGTGGCCTCCTTTAGCAATGAAAAACAACACCCTGGTGAGTCGGAGTTGGTGATTTCCTGACGTGAGGGAATCAAATACTGGGGGAAGATTGGTGTAGCAATCCCAGGCTACCTGTGGTGGAAACAAATTTATACCCTTGATTTGCACATCAGCCCCTTCTCATCTGGCTCTTTTCTAACCCTGGACACCTCTGGGTTCCCTCTTTTCCATCACTCTTAGCATCATCCAGTCTAGTAACGAGAATGTCCCACAACAAACTACTTGTTTATTTACTGCTTTTCAACCCAGCCTGCAATGGATCCCCCTCTGTCTATATACACAGATATCCTGATGTCAGAAGAAATCCTTGTGAAACACTGGACTTGATCATGGAGGTCTTTGTCCAGTCTTAATGATTCTGTGATTCTTTGTAGTTACCAGGAAACAGCGGAATGTTCATTGTATAATTCTGCAGTTTCCTTCATCTGGTAAGGTGAGGTTCTTTCACTCATAAAACTGATATAAACCAAAAAAACAGATAGTGAAATCTCTCAAAGTCCTCTTGATTTTACTGAGTTCTTCCTTTTGGAGAGTGAAAAATATTTAGCTATCTTTTTTAAAGATACATGAAAGATCCACTTGTACATTTAGAAAGAAATTCTTCCTTGTGAGGATGGAGAGRTCCTGGCATAGGTTGCCCAGAGAAGCTGTGGCTCCCTGGAAGTGTCCAAGGYCAGGMTGGATAGGGCTTGGAGCAACCTGGGATAGTGGAAGGAGTCCCTGTTCACAGCAGGAGGCCTGGAAATGAATGAAGTTTAATGTCCCTTCCAACCCAAACAATTCTGTAATTCTATGATTCTACAATTTTCTTTTTTCCCTAATAGAGATCTCCCTTTCTTGAGTTTTGATTGAGACAGTTTTTATTTWATTTTGTTTCTCTTGAAAATGTGGAAAAAATATTGAAAATGTGTCCATTGTCAGATTCAAAGCCAAATACTGTAAGTTTGTCAGAATAAAATGACTTTGAATCCAAATCAAAATTGATCCATATTAATTTTTAATTTATTYAAAATGTTTTGCAGTTTTTTAACTTCCTAGGAAATGTGAATATCCATTACAACCAMAAACTTCAGAGTGCTATCAATGCAGTGAAGAACAGCTTCGGCTAAGATACAACTTGTTAGAAAAAAAAAAATAAAACTGGAAAACACCAATTGAAAAATGAAATAGCTCTRTGGAACTCTGATAATCACATAAATTTCTGCATGTTTCTCTGATCATGGGCTGAAAAATGTTTCTTAGTTTTTCATCTTATTTAAACCAAAAAATAATAGAGGAAGACAAAATACTGTGCATTCAAAATAAGAAGGAAAAGAAACCCTGATCCCTGYGTGGAACCTGTAGGGATTGACATGACAATCCTAACAACTGTTTCCCTTCTTGTTTTACACCTTTGCTGACCTAATGGGATGCAGGAATGAAATGTAGTAATATCCACTAATAATTTTGTTATTGATTTGACATACTCAAGCACAGTTTTGGATGACAGAACCAAAGTCTCAGAATAGATACCAACAACTGAAGAAAAGCACTAAATTTGAAAGCATGATTTACACAAATGTTATATCAAACTTTAAATTGGAGGGTATTGATGAAGGAAAAAGGTTTTATGAAAGATTTTCTGATTTCAAGTGTTTGTTATGTTTGATTCCAATTATGCCTGCCATTATCTTCTGACCCCTCCCCTGACTTTTTTTTCTTCCTGTTCTGCCTGTCTTCCTCAGCAAATTAATGAATAATAATCCTGATATTATTTGCTATTTAATTTTTCAGAAGTATAGATCACCTCTTGGTAAATAAAATTATCATGCAAATTCAAAAAATTGCTTTCTGAAATTCATGTTGGACAACATATGGATCCCAAAACTGATCAATGTTTATCCAAAATGTGTAGAATCATAGAATCAGAAAAYWCCCTGRGCTGGAAGGATCTAAMCTGCATCCTTGAATCCAATGATCAAATGCAACAAGGCAACAAGTCCCTGATGATTCCAGAATTAATTTGTGCAATTTTCCTTGGCCCTGGGCAGAAACCAGCTCCATTTGGTGATTTTTACCTTATTYGCCCAGTATGTACATTACAGACTTACGTAAACTTGTTTTACAGCTGAAGGAAAGGTAAGACTACACAGATCAAYAACTCCTCCCCTTTCACCTCCTCCCCTCTCTGCACAACACATCAGAAAACACTAAGAATGATTAATTTATATTCCTTAGATTGAAAGGAACTTTTTTTCTTTGTAGTCCAGTCTGGATCACAAAAGGTGACAATAGTGGAGGCCTTCTCTTGCCCCTAAGTCCTTCTGGAGGTAAATCTACAAAGTATTTTGTTTCTGTTAACTAAATATTTTGCTTTTATTTCCCAAAGCTATGGAAAAAAAGTCAATATAACAAATTTCAAACTACCAACGAATGTTTTTCTTTGTAGCTGCAGAACTATGATGCCTTTGTTTTTTTCTGTATTGATGTTTTATGTTTCTGAGAAGTTCAGAGAAGGGAAAAAACAAGTTTCTCTTCAGTGAATTCTGAGCTCCCCAGTATGAGAGAGACACGGAGCTCCTGGAGAAGGTTCAACAGAGGCTACAAAGATGATGAAGGGACTGGAGCATCTCCCTGATGAGGAAAGGCTGAGGGAGCTGGGGATGTTCAGCCTTGAGAGGAGACAACTGAGAAGGAACCTCATCCCTATGTGTCCCTGTCTGCAGGGAGGGCTCAGAGCAGGGACCAGGCTCTGCTTTGGGGGCCCAGCAAATGGCACAGGAGGAACGGGCAGGATCTGATGGCCAGGAAATTCCACCTGAACACGAGGAAGGACTTTTCCTGTGCAGTGACCGAGCACAGAACAGAGACCAGAGAGGGTGTGGAGTCTCCCTCACTGGGGATATTCCAGAACTGTCTGGACACAATCCCGTGCCCTGTGCTCTGGGATGGCCCTGCTGGAGCAGGGAGGTGGGAGTAGATGTTCCACTGTGATCTGTTCCAACCTTTCCATGATTCTGTGATTCTGTGTGATTTTAAGGGACATGTGACAAGCTGTTTGCTTCACCTCACCTTTTAGAACCAGCTAAAAATTAGTTCTCAACAATATCTTCAGTGTGTAAAGAGGGGGTCTACCCCAAAGAGCTGCATGTGTTTGCAGCATAGATAGTGATCTGTGGGCTGGTCAATCTGTGTRTCTATTGGAACACTTGGTGTGCTTCCTGCCATCCTAAATAAATTCCTGAAAGGGTGAATTACTTACTAAGATTAGGTGAATTCCACCTTTTTCAACCATTACTTCGTTTTCCTTTCCAAGTCATGAATGTCCACGCTTCATCTATTGTTTTGTTTTTTTTTTCTATTTCATTATAATCTTCTCATACTCAGAACAAAAGTTTTCAGAGAATGGCAAACCTTTGAGATTTTTATAAAATCACTGAACAGTTTGGCTTGGAAGGGACCTTAAAAATCACCTGGTTCCAACCTCCTGTCATGGGCAGGGACATCTTCCACTAAATATTTTGGATTGCTCTCATGCCAGGACTCCTGATGCTCTGTTTGCTCACCTTTGTACAGGACAATTCATGCACGAGCCAAGAAATTAAGTCTGGACATTTTATGTTCACTTGCAGCAATATGAAGTTCGGTAGCGACAACTCACAAAACAAAATCACATTTTGCAAGGTACATTCAAAATTTTCGGATAGACTGAGGAGCAGGAAAGGCCTGAGGTGAGCAGTGTCTTTTAAAGAGTCGTCAAAGTACTCTGGGCCTGCTTTTGGCCATGTTTGGCTGGAAAGCACTAATTAGATTAGATATACTTGGCTAGAAGGCAGAAAGCTTAAAACATTAACTTTTTAAACATGTGCATACATTTGGACTATAACATATTCTGCTTTTTGGAGGTATACTCTGAGTAAATATCTTGCCAGCATGATGTTATCCCTTAATTTCTTAAACAGAAATGTGCTGTTTCAGAGTGCACACACACTGTTCTTTTATACAGTGTGGAGACAAGAGAGTGGATACAAAAATAGCACKAATACCAACTCTTTTTTAAATAGGAAATACATAGAAATGCTATACATTTGTTGACATTAGGAAGATGTCTGAGTGCTTTCTATAATTTTTTAGTACACTGGTTTGTTTATGATTWTTGAGGACAAGGTGGTAGAAGCAAATATTTTCTTCAATAGGGGTTACTCAAAGCTTACAAACATCATGGAAAAGCTTGAATTTTGCTGTCTTAACATAAAATGATGGACAAAGACATGATCCCATGGCAATATCTCTTCCATGGTTTCCCCTTCTCAGCTGAACAACCTAACTACCAGCCTGCATTAGCCTTCCTCTAATCTTTTTAATATATAACTCAGTGGATTTGATGTTCTCTCCTCAAGTACCCAAGAGAAGATACTGAATAGCCTGATAATTAAAATACTCATCCACATCACGTTGCTTAACACCTTGAATTTAGATCCCCCATTTCATCCTCACAGAAATAAGAAATAATAATATTTGCATCCCTTAAATAGGATGAGCTGCATCCCAAATCATCCAGTGTTCCATACTGATTCCTGAAACTCTTGGCAGAAGAAAGTCAAGGKAGACTGCTCTGTAAATGTGCCCAGTTAATGAGAATAGGAAAAYATCACCATTAGGCAGACCAAAATTTTTAGAAGTAGTACAGAGAATTTAAGAGGTTGTTTAGGACACACTGAACCATCCTTGTCCGAGTGTTGAAAACATCAGTGTCCAAGTTTGGACAAAAACATGCGACAGGATTACACCTTTTGCTGTTTAAAGGCTTAAATTTTAGCAAAGCAACAACCAGAGGAGTTKTAGTGAAGTCTGCTCCAGTCCTTAGTTAATCTATCCCCCAGTTCTCATTTTTAAAATGTTGAGTATTGATGCGGGGTCTGTGAGATTGTATCTGCTGAGGATAATGAAGTGTCCRTATGCTGTGGTGATGGTTATCATCGAAAGACTCAGGGAAGGAGTGGCCTCAGCAAATTGCTGAACAAACTTACTCCTGACAGGGCTGTGAGACYGAGCCCTTAAGCCAAGATATCACAGAAGTCTTGGCAAACAAATCAGATGTGTTGTGCCTCAGAAATGAGGTTGTTCTGCAATGGATAGGGCTTCTCCTCCTTGCAGCACTGAAGAGTTTCTGTGACTGGAAAAGGGACATCTTGGGGTTTCCTAAATCCTTCCCTCAACAGATACAATCTCACAGCCCCTGCTTCAATATTCACATGTTAAAAATGGGAACTGGGGAATAGATTAACTAAGGGCTGGAGCAGACTTCACCACAACTCTTCTGAGTGTTGTTTTGTTGAGATTTAAGCTTTTAAATATCAAAAGGTGCAATCCTGTCATTTACTTTAGGTCCAAACTTTGAAACCGATGTGTTCAGCACTTGGACAATGATGGCTCAACATGTCCTAAAAAACCACCTAAATTGTACCAGAGACACAAGGGTAGCAAGAAGTGCCTTTTTCTCTGTGTCAGCTCTGGGCTGCTCTTCCTTCACTGTCCCACGTGTATTAAATTTACCAAAGCAATATACATTGAGCTATGGGTGTCTAGAGACCAGGAGACAATTCAGGCTCACCAAAAAGGGATTTAAAGAATAAACAATATAGGCTTCAGGATGTTCCCGAGGAAAAGTTGCTCCCTCACTCTTAAAAGAATACATAACCCCRAACTGCCACAATTTGCTTAGTGCTGTGTACAAGCTTTTAATGAGTGCTGAAGCCAGAAGGGTTTCCTRTTTTATTTGCCTAGCTGGCATTACCTTTCCATGGTTCTAGGTGAAGTGGTGGTGCAATACCCACAATTCCTTCAGCTCCCCGACCCGCTGYAGCTCCAGCTATAGTAGCTGACAATGTAATACTCATTCAGCAGCTGATTATAATTAAAAATATCAGAATAATTAAAGTCCTCAGCTTGACAAGCAGAGCCATAACTTTGCCTTCAGACATTCCTCTCTAATTAGTTAATTAATCCTAATGCAAATTATAAGCAATAATTAGCCAGCCAAGCTTGACATAAAAGTCTGCTGACTTACAGCTAAAAGGCTTTTYTGGTTTTTGGTTTGTAGCTTCTTAAGGTGTCTTTTGTCCACCCATAGTTTCTGTGTCTCGGGTCCTGTAGGTTGCTGCAGATATATGGATATGAAATTAGTTTGCAGAGTGAGAAAAAACAGCTATAAAAATCTGCACTACCATAGGCACTATTTTATTTGCTTAATAAACTGGATAGTCAAAATGTGTATAGAATATAAATAAAACATCACATATGCATTCTAATGTAATATAAGCATGTTTTTATACAACTGCATACATTTAAGGACTTTCACATTCCCAGATTTAGCGGGCTATATCTGCCAGCAAATGGTCTGAGATGTTCTGGTCAATGGCATAATGTAAATTTCAATGTGATTCTAGGATTAAGCAAGATTCTGATCTCCTGTATCATAAATGAAATCATATTCTTTTGCACCAGGACAGCTGGTATTTGATTCATGTTTTTGCATAGGTTTTTAACAGATCAGGACACTGTTAAAGTGAGATAATTTGAATTATCATCAGATAAATCAGAAGTGTGAATATTGCTTTTTCACATGGCAGCGTAGCTGATATCAGTGAGCTGCATTCCATGAAACCCCAGTGCTGTCATATCTCAGAAATACTCATGATTGACTTGGAACACTCATGGATGTTTATTTATTTATTCTTTTAGAACATTTTGTCTGAAAGTGTTCCATTTACATTTAAAAAAAAAAATACACTGTTCAAAGAGTGGAAGGCAAAAGTGTAAAAATTGTACAGACTGCATAAATACTTCATAGTGAGAGCACTTTTTCTAACAGAGACATCACTAGTACATATTTTTATTCTATACTAACTTGCTCTTAGTCTAATTTCTTACATTTTTTAAGGTAAGTGGGAGCACAGGACTTTTAGACAGCTGCCTACCATTATGATATTCCTCTTAGCAACCTGCTGTAGTGGAAAGTGCCCCTGCCCCTAATATGGGGTTGGAACAAAATGGTTTTTGATATATCTTCCAACCCAAACCATTCTGTCATTCTGAGTGTCTCCTCACACATTTTTTTTTTTTGGTGGTGGTTTAATCATGTTAAATATTATGGCAGTGAAGAATGAAACCCAGCAGCCTGTGTTTAACCTGCACTTTCTGAGCCAGTGCAGTTACATTTTCTATGCTAGTAACAGAGTATTGAGAAAAGGAAAAAAAAAAAAAAAAAAAAAAAAAAAAAAAAAAAAAAAAAAAAGCTGCTGTCAGGATAAAACCAGATTAACTTATCTGAATTCCCTTGAATTTGTAACATTTTGACTCAGTGTAAATTCTCAAGCGTCTTAATGTAACTTAAGCAAAGCTGTAGTCAAGACCCATTTCTATTTGTTAATCCTCCTCCTATTCATCTCACCTTACCTTGACTGTCGGAACTCTGGATAATAAGATCCAAATAGACATTTTCTAGAGTTAGAGAAGAGATTCCTACTGTAATCTGGCCAAAATTACCCCTGAGGACATCAATCTTTTTCCATTYTACGAAGGAAAGATGGGGTGATGATAGCCCTGAATTAAACCACTCAGTTAAATGTCTAAAGTTGGGTGAGAAAATCTAAACCTTGTTAAACAGTTTGGGTGATCCAAAATGTGGGATSATATTATCTATTCATAGTGTTACCCTACTGTGTCTTTTCACTCGATGAAAGGAATAAAATAGAAYGAGGGCTTTTATTCAGTAAATCACACAATGGATTTTTAAAATGGTCTTTCAGGCATTTTCTATCTTTGATTTGGCAGGCTGCACAGAGAAACYCAAATGAGTCAAGAAAGAGCAAGTAAATTGTCATGAACTTCTTGAGCACTTCTTGAGGYCATCAAGGAATGTAGATTGAAGTACCCAAAATGCAGATGGGAACTCTTTTTTCTACCTTCCCATTGGCAAAATGAGGATAATACAGTGTGGAACTTCAAACAATAGAATCACACAATTAATTGGGTTGGAAGATCACCTAATTCCAGTCCCCCTGCCATGGACAGAGATACTTTCTACTATCCCAGGTTGCTCAGGGCCMCATCCAACCTGGCCTTGGACACTTCCAGGGATCCAGGGGCAGCCACAGCTTCTCTGGGCACCCTGTGCCAGGGCCTCACACCTCCTGAGTGTAATCCCAACCAGTCAAGTGCCTAGAAGAAGATGAGAAGAATCCCCAACTGACAATTACTGCTCCAGACCCTTCCCTACTCTTCCTTCACTCTTTTTTGTAGCAGTCAGAAACTTTCAGGAATTAATGCTGGGAATTGCTGACCCTCAAGGTAACTGAAGGGTAGTCATATACATTTAACTATTGCATGTGTTCTGAACCTTAACAAGGTTTCTTTCCCCACCACCACCCCTGAACTTGGATTTCATTATGCAGCATTTTATGTGTGTGAATTATTTTTCCACTAATGAGAAGTGCAGGGATTTGGGGTTCTAATGGAAAGTAGTAGGAAATTAATGAGAGATGGGAAGCAGGTTAGATTTTTTTTTTCAGTATGCTTGTGTATGAATGAGAGTTAGCCTGTTGTATCAAGGGGAGAATAGATTAAGCATTTTGGAATGCACAACCCAAGAGGGATAGTTAATCCTGTTTTTGACAATCACAAATGTAATACGTACAAATGAGGGGAAGCATTATGCATGATTTTCCTCATTTTACATACAGCACAATATGTTATTTTCCACCTCTTAATTCATGTCTTCATTAAGTAAAACTGCTCTAAGTCTAACTGGAGCATAGTGTAGATTCGGGAAAGAATTAAGATCTCAACAATGATACATTAAGTTTTCTTTTCTTTTAAAAATGTTTTAGGATATGATCTTTTCATTAGCAGATTAAAATATCTGATAAAGAAATGTGTTAATCAGTCTTAGTTTKCCTGGCTACTATTGACTGGCCAAGCCACCAGCTGTAGCTGTTAATGCCATGACCAGACAGTGTAGGCATCTGCCCTTTTCCACAGGAAATTAGGGGTTGAAGAAGGCCTTCATGCATCTATGCATATATCAGGGTTGAAATCCTAGTGCTGCAAGGTTTATCTCACTCATCTTCCTGTCCTTCATGTCTCTGCTGGCATCCCACATAACCCARATTTCTTTCCTAAGAAGACTGGACTCTACCTATGGCTGTGGCCAGCAGCTCTTTTATATGACATCCCTCAGGAACAGCTCCAGCCCTTCTTGGAGCCTTTGATTTGCAGAGAGTCAAATGAAACACCTCCATGTGATTTATGCTTGCTGCTGCTTCAGAGMGGCTCTAAATCTTTGTGGGAGATCAGTTTGTGTCCCAGCCAAACCCAGCRTGTTGTAACCTCACCCGCCAGTGCTGACTCCACATCAGGGAAGATGCCCTTAGGCTCCAAAGAAGGGGAAAAAAATAGTTTCTTAATTTCTTCTCTTAAGAGTGTCATGATTTTAACTGTTTACCCTTTATTCAACAGGCAAATTAAAATTCTCAAAGTAAACATGTTTCTATATTAAAAACAACTGCAGTTGTTTCAGGTTAATTATTGTCAAGATTGGTACAAGATAAAGCAAGGTAGTTATTAAACATTAGCTGGAGAGATGTTTAACAGTGGGGTTCTCCAATAAAAGAAAAGAAATACTGCTTTCTTTTTTTAAATTACTAAATGCAAAATGCATCCTTATGAGCCACTGGCTAAACAGTCTCACCATTGTGTTAYTGTTACTGAACACTGGAATACAATGAAGAGCAAATTGTCTTTCTTCTCAGGGGTAAACACAGTAAACACAAATTTTTTGCAATATGTTTCTCTAATAAACAGCAAAATTTGGCCTAATTTGAATTAGATATTGCTATTGGGATTCATTATGTTTATTTTTGGTTTTCTGTTAATTAATTTTTGGCCTAAGCCGGTTCCCAAGATCTTCTCTACGGGGAGTTTTGGGGGTGAGTTACTTTTGAAAGATGATGGTCTTGCACCATTAAGGAACATGGAAGCTGAATTCCCCACTGATTTCCAATATCAGTGTACTGACTATTCTACACCTGGCAAAAAAAAGCCAAAATCAAGGAGCTGCTTTCAAACGTTATAACAAAGCAGCTGTAGATAAAACAGCTTAAAAGTGAACAGAAAACTTCTATTCCAAAGGCTGGAATCAACGGGCTGCCTTTATGGTAAGTAAATTATAAGGTCTTTGAGCCGAGAAATTCGTGTTTCCCTGCACTTAGAAATCCTTTGCTTGTCACCAATGTATAGAACTCAGTAGCAAAGCCCATAATTCTATTAAAAAACAGAGCAAATTTCTGAATTTTGTCAGGACAATGCCAATGTAAGTGAACTATTTTATATTCAGTATTTACACTAAAATCACAGTCAGCTGTGACTTATGTAACAATTGTCTTCAAGACATGAGACTTAGACTTGAGAAGAACGAGTTAAACCAAAAACCAACTTTGAAAATTTTGGCATTCTCATTTAACAGTTCCAGTGAGAGACGAGATTAATGATTGAAACTTGCATTAATGTTCTAAATGCCCCATATGTTGTACTGAAATGACATTCCATTCCCAAATAAACATGCACTGCTAAAATCAAGCATAGATTTAGATTAGACACAAGATATACTTTTTGTTTTTTTGGTTTTTTTTTACAATAAGGTTGATGAGGTCCTGGCAGAGTTTGCCCAGAGAGGTTGTGGATGACTCATTTCTGGAAGTGYTCCAAACCAGGTTAGATGAACAGGATGATCTTTGAGGTCGCTTCCAACCCAAACCGTTCTATGATTCAAACTGAGAACCTTCAAGTTTTTGGAAAGTAAAGTCAAGTTTTTCTAAAGTTTAAATTATTAGCATAACTTTGGAAAATCTTTAAGCATCACACTTCCTACAACTTGGATAGAATGATAGGGTTCCTTATTGCTCTGTGGAAGTCTCTGAATCCAGACAAAAGGAAAAGCTGGTACATCACTCCTAYTTGATCTCATCCCATCAACTCTTTGAGGGAAGCAGTCAGATTTCTGTTTGATAAACAGCCTTTCTACCAAAAAGACAAAAAAGGAGGGACCAAGTGTGTTTGAATGGGTGATAAATTCCTGATAGAGAGTGAACTGTGCAGTGTCTGCCTAAGAACAGAAACACTAAGCTGGGTTTCTTGAGTAGAAATTCACCTTTCTGGAATGCCCAGCAGGCCAAGCTTTCATCCTTCTTGCTAAAGAAAGCGGTTGAGCACTAGTTCATTATTGGGCTAAGCAAGTACCTGTTGCAAGACCTAGCCTGGAGATCTGCATTCCTCCAAGAAYAAACCTGAAAGTATTGCAAAAGAGCAGTTTCATAACCCCAGTGGCGGTTGAGGTAATGGGGAGATACCACATCTCTTCATTATTGCTTTTCCTGGGAAGTACAGAAGCTTAAAGCCCACATGCCTCGGCCATGTGATCATCAGAGCCCACCTGTAGAGAAGAAAAACCCCGGCTATTTCTTGAGATTGCATAATCAGGGTATAAAACATTGTTGGTTCATATTGGAACTGGCTGTCCAAGCTTTCTTCATGAGGAATAAAGAGAAATGGAAATATTTGAAACAAATTCATACCAGCCCAATTAATTCTGCCTCAGAATGTCCTCTCATCCCTTCAACAAGTTCTGCCTCCCCACCTACTTTAAAAGAAACTGAGGTCACTGGCTCAGACACAAATATTTGCATTGTCAGCTTGGTTCAGCATCTGAAGTTGAGAATAAACTCTACTGGAGACCCTGCTGGGACTAACCTAACCCAAATTTAGTTCACTGTGGTGGCTGAAATTTAGATACTCACCAGGTAACCACCAACATGCTCTATCATTCCCCCTCCTTAGCAGAACAGGGAGAGAAAATGARATGRAAAAGCTCRTGGRTTAAGKTAAGGGCTGGGATATCACTCGCCCRTCACAGTCAATGTGTAAACCAGAATCATCCTGGGGAAAATTAATTTCRTTTATCACCAATTTATGACTTAGTGGGCTAGTGAGAAGAAAAACTGAAACAAAAAAGCTTTTCCTCAAGTYCCCGCATCTTCCTGGGCTCATYTTCACTCCTGATTCTTCTGCCTTCTCTCCACTGAGCAGCTCAGAGGGGGTTGGGAATGGGGATTGGGGTCAGTTCATAGCCCTTATGCCTCTGCCATGCCTTCCCTCTCAGGCTGTTCCCCTCCTCCAGTGTCAGGTCCCTCYCAAGGRACAGACATTCCCAAACTTCTCCAAAGTGWGYCCTTTCCAAAATMTGCAGAKTTTTAGGAGTTAYTCCAGCRAGGGTCCTTTCTCATGCAATTCAGACCTTCAAGATCAGTCTTTTAGGATCAGCCATTCCAGTTTGGTTCCCCTGTAGGTCACAGTTTCTGACATAAAACTTTTCCTGCACTCTCTCTCCATGGACTGCAGCTTTCCTAAGTCTGGATGAGGTTTTTCTCCCTCGTCTTCCCATCCTTCATGCCTTCTGCAACTTGAGGATTTTGGCTGACATCRTATTGACACTGTGCTGGTGAGCTTACCCTGAAAAGGCACAGTTATCAATTATTTGTTTTAATATTATTTGTTTCTGTTGGAGAAACCAAAGCTGTAAGTTCTGTTTTATGACTAAGGTTTTCATAACAGTGTAAGGAACGTTGGAACCGAGCCAGTTTCAGTATCTGCTTTCTGTGTGTTGCTGTACACAGGTTTCTATTTTTAAACTGAAATTGGAGCCTACAAGTAGCCAGGTTCTTATTCTACATTAATATATTTAGTCAGATACTCTTGTTTCTCTTACCAGAAAACTTGCACCCTTTAAGGTGGGTGCTCAGACTTAGGAAGGAAATAGATTTTGCATTTTCTCTGAATGTGATTTAAAAAAAAACCAAAAAAAGTGAGTAATTTTTATGAAAGGAAAATAGACTAATGTAGAGAAAAATGTGTTTTTTAGCAACCCTGAAGGGCTGCAGTTAAACTTAGAACAAACTTCTATTTAACTACAGTTTTTAAAAATAGAAAATCAGAGTATCTCAAAAAAGCTTGAAATGGAGTATCTTGAGTTTACCAGGACATTCCATTCTTTACTTGTATGCTTTGGATAAACTAGAATGAATTGAAATCAGAATATTTCCACCACACATTCTATRCTCAATTGCTCAGCATTTTCAGATGGAAAAAATATTTGCACTGGAAATTTTCCAGGCAGCTTTCCTTTGATTTCTCCAAGCTGATTCTCTCCTTCCTTAGGCTTCTGGACAGAAATTCTCAGCATGGTGTCATGATCCAAACTGCTCTCCAATTCCAAACAGTGCAATTTCAGAGAATTTCCTGACCTAGCATTAAATCTTTGCTCGTGTGGTGTGTACCTGTGGCTTTTTTTCAATGAGTGTCTTTGCAGCCACTAAGCTGGAAAAGCCCTGGAGCATTTTGGGAACCTGCAAGCGTTGCAATGTTCCTGCTTTCTCAGCCCTGTCTGCTGCCATAAGTCCAGTGCACAGGTGGGAGTGGGAGTCTGAGGGAGTGCTGGATGCTGTGGGATCCCTGATGTGTCAGAATTAAATTCCTGTGTGAAAAAAAAAGCTCTTTGCTGAGCCAYTGTGAAAATCTGTGGAGTGCTCAACAGCCCTGAACGTTTTCCATCTCTCACTTGGGCAGGTGGTCTAAGGTTTGAACTCTGCTGTTGAAACAGCACCAAGGGCAGAAATGTGATGTCAAGATCCGCTCAAGGCCTTTATTTTGGTTTTGTTGCTGCTGTTATTTTTAATGTTGAAAGGCAATCCTGAATTTCCRTACTTAGCAGTACAGAAATATYTATAYTCTGTGTATTTACAGWCATRTGTACAATTGGCAAAATGATATTTRGCTCAGGAGCCTAGAACAGTTATATACCACAAAATAARTTCATGTTAGCAAAGGGAAATTCTTTAAATGCATCTGCAGGAAGAAGAGGCTAATCACAGATTTTCCTGTAGTCATAGACTCTGTCTCTAGAGTATTTTTGTAAACATGGAGTTACTTCAAGACCTCATAACTCTCTACTGGGAACAAAGGCTGTRTCTATAGCCACAAATAAATCAAAGCCAGAGCATGTTCTCAGTCTCCATCCCCCCTGTTATCCAGAATATGAAACAGTTCACGTTTCCTGCATGGTTTTGGCTTAAGCTGGTTAACATTCTCCTAGAGTTTGCCTGAGCTTCGTCCAGGGGTTTTGCACATGCTGTGGACAGCCCCGAGCAGGAAGTTTGGACACCGTCTGGAGGGAAAGAGAAGTTAGATCTGTGTCTACAAGTCAGGCTCTTCACCTGCAGAGTGGGACTGATCTCCAACCGATCCATGACTTGCTTTGTTCAATTACAGAATCACAGAACCACAGAATCATCARGGTTGGAAGAGAACTTTGAAATCACCTGGTCCRGCTATCAACCCAGCACCACCATAATCACCSYTAAACYACAWCCCCAAGCAACACATACAAATTCATCTTAARCACTTTCTAGAKCTGGTCATTCCMCCACCTCCCTGGACAATTTATTCCAATGSTCCAGTGCYCAATCAGACATTTCACTTTCARTGAAAAATTTATTTCTTTTATCTAATCTGAATTTCCCCTGCCTCAAGGCCACTTCCTCTCATATTTTTGCTTGAGAGATGGCAGAGGAGACTGAYCTCTGTCTCTCCACAACATTTTTTCATGTAGTTGTAGAGAGCAATGAGGTCTAACCTGAGCTTCCTCTTCTCCAGAAAATCACACACACAAACTCAAAAGTTCAAAAGCAAACTTCTTGGTAAAATAGGGCTAATGGGCTTGGACCAGACCTGTTCTGCTGAGATTTGCCTCATGCAACAAGGTGACCCTAAACTGATTCACGAGGGCTTAAAGCACAAGGCAGCACTGACAATTTTTTCCTTCTTGCAGTCATAAGGACCATAACAAAGGACAAAATAGCTGATAACTTTAATATCACCAACTCTTAAAATTCATTCAGCTGTCCCCTCACTGAGCCAAATATCCCATATTTAATGAAATCACCATTCATGTTTTGTTTCCTCCTWAATGTTCATTCCAGAGAGGTCTTCAGACATCCTCTAAAAAACACCAACCCAAGGAAAATTTTTGCTTGAAAGCAGTGTGGATTCAAAGACTATGTGAGGTATCTTATTAGCTTTGAGTTTATTCTCAATTCAGTCACAGGAAATATCCATTTTCCTGAAGAAGCAGCAGTTGTCATATTTTGCTGCTGTAGTGTGTGTAATATCAATCTCATGTTTATTTATGCATGTAAAGATTTTATTATTTACATTTAAATATTTATAACATTTCTGCATAAGCAGCCAAAAAAGTTCATCTCTGCCCTTTAGGAACTAAGCAATTTCATTTTACTAGGTAGACTTTTTTCTATATAAATAATTGACACATTGATTTCTCCCTCTGTCTTGATGCTATTTATATTATTTCTTAAATGCAAGAGGGTTATAGAACTAACAGACTGACTGGTCTGTTTTTATTGCCTATCAAATCCAAACAGACTAATATATCACATGAAGGATCTGGAATAGGGAGTGGTGATAAAACACTAAAAAATAGGAATGAATTCATTAGAATTCAGATATGGAAGCCTATGCTAATTACATTGCTACATTGAAAAAGTGTTTGTTTCTTCCTGGAAATAACTTTATGCAAATTTCTTTTTCCCTGAGATTAGCAGTACTGTCTGGCTGCATGGCAATAGATATAACTGTGGTCCTTTCTTTCAGTAATACWATCTTTACATGATTTTTTTGTGAAAAATCAAGGTATTTTAACAGGATTCAATGAAGCCATGATGGTTATATGGCAGCCTGTACTCAGAACGGGTTTTCCACTGCCCATTGGATCAGTTCCATTTGTTTCTGAGAGTGAGAAGAGCATCATGTTCATTCTTTCCGTCCTCCTCCACTAATTATTCTGGACAAGTTAAAACTGGCTTTAAAATTTTGTATCCGTGACTTCTGCTGAAAAAAAAAACCCACCCCTCTCACTGCTGTCATAACAATGAGAGAAACAAAATCAGTACCCACTGACAATTTGAAATATAGGAGGGAAGCAGATGCACCATTTGTGAAAAAAATAATGGAGCGGGTAAAAATTCCTCCTTTATTCACGATTATCTCAATGCAATGACCAATAGGGTTAATTATTTCTTCTTTTTTGAAAAGGTTTCATTTAAGTCAGTGCAATTCCAGTCAAGGAGAAAGTAAATTAGTTTCACAATTCYGCCACCAAACAGAGCCCACTAATTGGAATTATAGGTATTTCAGGTATTTTTACCAGTTGCACTGTTGTGCAAGAATGTGGTCAAAAACACAGAAAGAGAAAATCTCATCCCCATCCATTGTGTTTGCTATCCAAASAGTCAAGGCAGTGGAAAAGAAAACAGGAAAACCAAGTGGCTTATCCAAGGTGTCAAGGCAATTGGAAATCCAAGTATCATGTCCAGACTCTGAGCTCTAAATCAAGTTATTGGTTATTCTCAGTTATTCTCAAATCCATCACCAAGGGAAAACAGATCACTTTTTCTTTTAATCATCATTCATTGTTTTCCTTTGGCTCCTCCTCATGCTTTTTTCAATTATGTATTTTTCCCACATGGAAGCAAATTAAGAGATTGTTCTTGCTTCTGAGCAGTCCTTAAAATCACACCCAACTCACCACATAATTTGCTACATAAATTTCCTTTACAGGTGTTCGGGAACCAGGGCCTGGGGGTAAATTTCCATTGTTTCTCCTGGATCTATTAAAACAATCTCATACTATTTCAGTTTGCTATTTTAATTTTTAAGGTTTCATTCTGTTTCCTTTTGAGATTTAGAGATGAATGTTCTTTCTTTGCTTAATTACAAAACCCCAAGTTTATATGGAATGTAGAAATCTGCTCCAATATGCATGTTGCCATCTTTGCAAACTGCTCAAATAACCCAAGGGAAAAGAAGGAAGTGAGAGAAAGAAAGGGTAAAAGAAGATGCATAGGTAATAATTTAAACTACATCTCGGAAAGAAACTTAATGAAACATCTTCATTGAGATTGAAAGTTAGACATGAAAATGAGATAATTTCTACCAAAATATTTCCACTGTTTTTTTTTTTTTTTCCTAGATCCTGACTGAAAAAGAGACATAGTTTTTTAATTTTTAACTTTTATTTTGGAATTCAGAGTAACCTGTGTCCATTATTACTGGGATTAATCTCAAGTACTTTAAACAAAGTTAAATACCTACACCTGGAGTAGGCAGACCAGGCTCCTTTCACACACAGGGGAGAGCAAGAGGTGTTTCCAGAGAGCTGTTCATCTCCTCCTGGGCTCTAGAAGTTAGGAAAGGAGTCTGACTTGGTGGGCACATATTTTTCTGCATTGACTATCAAAGGAAGTTACTGCWTCACTCAGTTTGGGATGCAGAGTTTACAGAGCTCAGATGACAGGTGAGATAAATCTGTTCTGTGACTTGTCTGTGTTACAAGCATTGCACAAAATGAGGGAATGTTTTCTCCTGAACAAGGCAGAAGCCATATTTTTAAAGATTATAGATAGTTCCAGGTTTTTCCATTTTTAGGTTTCAGAATAGAAGATTTATAAGGCTTCTGACATTGCCTTTCAGGCTGCTCCTTTTAATTTTGACTCTAGTTTCAGATTCAAATACATAAACTAACTAGACCATAAACWTCTACAAAAATCTCTGCAAGCACTAGATGTRTAARTATTCCTAGAAAAGCTGTGGCTKCCCCTGGATCCCTGGAAGTGTTCAAGGCCAGGTTTGATGGGTTTGGAGCATCCTGGTCTGGTGGAAGRTGTTGCTGCYCAWGGCAGGGGCTTGGAACAAGATTATCTTTAARGTCCYTTGGAAGCCAAACCATTCTGTGGTTCTGWCTGGCAGCATCATCACAAGATCTCTCCCTACTAGAATAAATTTCACCTACAGAAATACATATTTTGGTGGAGGGTGAGGGATTGCATTGGTTCAAGTTTTCAATGTTAAAAATAGTACAAACAGGGAGGATTTGGAAATACCAAGGACAGATTATTTTAGGAATCTAAGTAGTTTAAGCCCATTGAAAGAATTAAAGGTTAATTGCTTTCTTTAAAAACAAACCTATTSCATAGATCATAGRATCTTAGAATCATTAAGGTTGGAAAAGACCTCCAAGATCATTGAGTCCAAGCATTCCTGCAATTGATGACAACATCCAGAATGCTGATGACCTCAAGGAAATGCCCTCACTAGCAGGTTCACTTGCAAGAACTGAGGGGCTGAAACTGTAAGTGGCTTGCATGAAAACTGTCACTGGGGCCTGCATATAAAGAGAGAAATCATTCACAAGTTAAGAAATAGCTTGCCTTCTTTTTAATCTTTTTTATCTCTTACTACTGCTCTACTACTGCTTTTGGTCTATATAATCAGCTAATGAGATTTCCACTTCTTCAGGCAATGAGGCAAGTTGTGCTMGAAGAAAAGTTGTGCCTGGATTCATTGCAATGCATTCATACACTATTAAGAAATATTTTACAGAGCGGAGCATTTAAACAAATATTAAATTCACAATTGTTAATCAGTGTGCCATCTGGAAACATTTGAAAGTTTAGACTCTTAATTGCCTGAATCTCATAAATGTTCAAAATTGTTGCATACTACAGGCTATATTGCATTTAGGACTTTTTTTACTGTATAAATACATGTAATTAAAACRTGAGATAGGAGCACTTTCCAGCAGCTGTTGTGAGAGCTGTAACCATCTTCCCTATTAATCTTCAGGGATTTGAAATATGTGTTGCTGAGCACCAGGGTCAATGACATGCCRCTACATTTGAATCCCACCATTTGACAAAGCATTGCATTCTGTTTCTAAATTCTTTCATGAGACTGACAGCTACATCCATTTCTTCCCGAGGCCACTCTTTAAATTCCTTTGTACTTGTAGAAGCAAGTTTGCTGGCTCAAGAATTTTGTCTTAACTCTGCCTCTAAGACTTGTCAATGGCAAATTAGGACAAGAAATTCTAATTTATGTTTCAAAGGCACCTATGGTAGTAAGAGAAACTATTTTTATTTACATTTTTTTTCCTCAAAAGTGTCAAATCAAAGACTCCATAATTACTAYATATTTTCAGGAATGTCATATCATATTGACTTCAGGGGGCAAGTGGTRGATAGGGTTAATCTGAGTTAAGTCAGTGAAATGCACAAAGGATTTCTGTTCATGGCAAATATTACTTGGAGAATTAACTATCTAGGTAAGAAAGCAGAAATATTCAGGCTATTAGCAGCTCACCTCCATGGTGCTTGCTCACAGAGGTAGGAGATACTGCTGAGCGAAAGCAACTTCTTCTTGCCCATAAGTCCATGGAAAAATGCCTCTTGTCCTATGCCCTGAATGGTTTTCACCAAGTTGGTGAAAAGGAATCCATTGCTGGAGCATTCACTGTTTTTCAGTAGGCAGTTCAACAGTCTGACATGAGCTTTAACAGCATTGCTCTTTCGCTTTCTGATGAAATATGAAATTTTTTCCCATACTCTCTTGTTCTCTACCACAAATCACAGATTTTCTTTTGACTTTGTTTATCCCGAGTTATGTTTTCCCAAGTTATGGCCATCAACTGCTGATACCTCTTACAGCCAATAAAGCAGCTGGCAACATATGTGGTACAGACATCTTTGTCTTGTTTCCAGGCACTGAAGTATATGTTATGAAAGTGGTTTTTTGATTTGGGTTGTTTTTGTTTGGTTGGGGTTTTTTTTTTTGTTTTTTTTTTGTGTGATATAATTTACAGATATTAAATAACTGTGAATATCACCCTAGGGAAGATATGCAGTTAGGAARAGAAAGAAGTGGCTCATGATCTTGGGACAGATGGCCCTTGTTGGTGTACTTGGAAGGGGTCTTTGAGGTGCTCCTGTGCAGGACCAGGAGTTTTACTTCCATGATCCTTATAGATATTTTATGTATATTCTCAGGATATAACTCAGGATATTCTGTGTTTGGAATTGGTAGCTGATGGGAAGAATTCCCTCTCTGAACACCAGGTAGCAAATTTTGTTGCGTAGAGTTGCCAGAGAATTCAAGAAATAAATTAATGACTGAATTCCCTTGCTCTTAATCCCATTTCTGAGASGATCTCCACTAGGAGAAAGGAAAAGCATGTTTCAGCAAAAGAAACCCTACATGTTGGGGAGGTACACGACTAGCAAAGCATTKTTGTGATATGAGAAGGTTTAATTTGCCCTCTCCCTTTTAGATAAGAATTAGCAGGTAGAAAACAAAATAATTATTTTTCTATTTTTTTTTTTTTAATTTTATTTTTTCCCTTGATTTTATATTTCTGGCTCAAGAATTAAACTATAAACTGGACCAAGATTTCTCTTGCTGTCTACATATAATTTCCAAAATGTCCTTTTCTATTAGTTTTCAGTGGTAGACCCCTGTGGGATTAGGCACCTCCAAGAAAAATCCTGAGCACATGGTGAACAGGGTCAGATGGGGCAACGGTGGACTTGCAAAATCAACTGTTTGTCCTGGMCTTTTAYSCTGACAACTCTGATAAGACAACTCRTCTTAATCCCTTTTCTGCCCTCCTGCAGGTGTGAGGAATGGAGCAATGACCCTTATTTCAAGAAAAGAGAAAGCAAATGCTGTTTTCTCAGATTATGATCCCACAGAATAACTGTAAACTGAGAGCTTCAGCATTTCTTCTTTATTATCTCTACCTTTTTTTTTTTTTTTCCTTGAGCTTATCTGCTCTTGAAGGAGCACATATTTTCTTGAGGAGAGAGAATTTTAAACGTGGAAGGGCACCTGTAGCAGTTCTTATTCAGACATTATTGGAAACATGCAGAAGAGGRAAAACTAGTGCTTTAAATCTGTGTTTTTGTAACACAGCTGACAGAGCATAATGCAAGTAGGGCTTCCATACCTTTGGGTTATGAAATGAGAGACACAGGGCCTGAGTTATTAGTGTTAAAGAAAAGGAAAACTGCTGGTTTAGCAGAAATGAAAAATTCCCACCAAATTACTTGTTCAGTGTTTCTGTGAGTACAGAACCAGATCCACAAATGCAGGATAAAGAAGCAGATAATTTTAAATAGAAACTGGGGGAGGGCTTGTTCTTTAGGAGCACTGGCATTCAGGATCGCCAGGTTTCTTCTTCAAAGCATCAACCTCAGATCTGATTTCTTTGTACTTTATATCAGGGCYCTGATTTTGTCCTCTCTTTTCTCAACTTGGAGACATTTTTATGTCCCAAATTCAAGGTCTGACCTATTGCCCAATGTAATTTCTTTCTGATGCTCTAGTGTTCAAAAGAAAGGGTGATTTGATCTCTCTTATCTTGGGTTTGAGAAAAAAAATATCTATTTTTACCAATCTCTACTGCTGCTTTTCTATGTGACAGTGGCAAATAATTTCACCCTTTTTTTCACTATTCCTCTATTTATTTCATACAAYTCTAATCTAACAGTATTGATTTTTTTGGTCAGTTTCAACTCTTCTCACTTTAGTCCATTTACTTCTCTAAGACAAATGAAGAAAAATAATCTTACTGAAACCAAAGAATCATAGAATAACCTCAGATGAAAGGGGTGCACAAGGATCATGGAAGTCCAACTCCCGTTCTGATAAAGTAAGACATAGAATAAATCAWTGAGGCATGAGAAAAATGCCTCCAAAAATTCAACAAATCAGTTCTTTTTAATGAGTGGGACAAATGTAGCTGGGGTAGAAATGGGTTTGTGTTTCCAACTGGCTCTTCTCATGTTCAGGAAGATGAAAGCAATGATTCAGGCTTGTGAATGGTTAAAAAATTCAGAGAGTCTCCTTCTTCTGATGATTATCTGGTATTGATAATGATTCTGATTGCACCAAGTCTACTCTACAGACGGGTCACTACTGTTAAGTCTTTCCCTGTCTGGCCACGTAGTAACAAGGATGTAACATCCTTGMAATCTGTACCCCATCTGTCAAATTTTGGCTGGAATTGGCTGACAGATGTTTTGCAATGCTGCTGCTTCTCTCCAGTTCCACCACATTCCTGCCCTGTGTACCTTTGACACATGCACCCCACACCGTTGTATGAATAAAAGAGAGAGAGGCAAGGCTGTTAAATCCCTCTTCATGCCTCATAATAAATCCATAYATCTAGAGCAACCTGGTCTAGTGGAAGGAKTCTCTGACCAAGGCAAGGAGGTTGGGAGATGATCTTTAAGGTCCGAAATCATCTTGTGGTTCTGTGATTCTCTCATTTTACATGCTTGATGTTGATTTGCCTGATATTTACTGTTTATCCTTTTGTTTCTTACTTCTTCTTTGTTTCCTTTAGCATTTTTTTWAAAAATATTATGGCTACCAACCCATTCCCCTAAAACTTTCTAACACAAACTCCWCAGAATTTCTGGGTTAAAGCGACGTAAGAATGAGTTAAATCTTTCCTTTTTAACGATCAGGCTGAAGAAAGGGTTAAAGGTATTTTCTGCACCTGGAAATTTTTTCAACAGTAGCAGAGATGAGCAGTCAGACAGCAGCCTTTGATCTTTCCATGCTGTGTCACAGCTTGTGCACGAAGGTATTTCATGCGTGGTTTGGGAGAGTTTGCCATCRGACTGGGGAAGGTGGGGAGTGCATGATGAAGAGCACAAAGGAAAGACACGTTCTGAGGCCATGTTTGCTCACACAAAGCTGTCAATATCCCTTTTCCTTCTGGATCAATGTCACAGCTGGACAGTGGCACAGCTGGAGGCAATCCTTGAAAAGTTCATCTTGCAAGGCCTTACCTGCCTAAAGTGTAGRTGGACATAGAGGTGGAATTACATTCCACAATTCATTAGGACAGTCCTTCGTAGATCTGAATCTCATTCCTTTCATAGGAATCAAGGCTCAGATTTTTTCTGAGCTAGTGTAGAACTGTTATCCAGCCAGGGAAGAAAGAAAGAGAGGCATCTCAGGAGACTCAGCCAACCTTCCTAAGATCTAAGCCATCCCATGAATACACTTCTCCCTTTCTTTATATTGACTCAAAAAGCAGCCCCTGTTGCCACAGAAATCTTGGATAAATGCTTGAAGTTGAGTGAGATGGACACAGGTCTGTTGAATCAAACCATGGTGAGTCAGGTCAAGCAACCAGGTCAATAGCACCTTGCAGAGGAAATGTCACTTCAGAGCTCACCAAGCTAAATCTGAACGACTTCTGATTTCAGTATGCKTTCCATAAACTTATATTTCTTGACCTGAATCATACTTTCAGAGTATTTGTTTGCCCTTGCATGTAATGCAGCTGATSCGATTTTCTTTTAAGACAGGAATRAAGTGTAAATAATGGCTGTTGAGMCATTTTGCTCAGTTTGCTAAGACACATTTTATACAAGACCTATTTTTGCTACATATGGCAAGAAACCACATGATCACAATGTTTTTTTCTTCAAGGGGTGTTTCAGACCGCWTTAGATAAACCAGGAGAGACAAACCCCTGATAAAGCAAGAAATTACAGAGGAAATCAAATTCGATGTTGTATCTCCATCACCATTTTTACCTGCGGAGGAGTGGAATCATTAGGAGGTTGAGCTGAACARGAGTGCATGAAATCCTCTGCTTTATTCCTTAATAAGAGGCCAAGGTGCAAGATCAGCTCCATCCAAACCCTTTTGAAAGGTACTTGTCTGCTCTCAAAAACAACCAGTGATGGATATTCTACCACTTATTTTTCAGAAAAATATAACCCAATACTTCATTTCCCATCACATTCCTTCTAGCATTAGGATGTGAGCAATATGCCATGTGAATATTTAGGGAAAAGTAAGCAAAGAAATAAAAAAACACAATCAGGATTAGTTTTTGTAATGCATTTCCTCCAAGGTCCTTGCACTGGAAACATGTGGCAGAATTTAATATACTGGGTGGTAGAGAGCACAGGAGGAAAACTGGGCCAAGGACAGCTTTCTGCAACATAAAAATAGTCCAACTTTTAAATTTAATAGACTGGATTCTTCATAGATTRGAAGCAAGTGCAAAGGACCTCTGGAAAAAAAATAAAAAAMCAACCCTGTGACTCTCCCCTTTCTTCCCCTGCAGGGCTGACGGATAATTGATTGTAAAGATTTTGGCATGTTTAGGACTGTTTCAGGACTCAATTTTGTTTTCCAAGGGCTTGCACAGAGGAGGAAATCCACACAGAAAAGGGAGAAGAGATTTTTCTATGGGTAAATTATTTTTTAAAAAGCAATAAATAGTAAGAAGTAGTACAGGAATTTGGAGAGCTGGAATAAATCCATGTAGGCAGAGAAGAGGAAAGGTTTACAGGGCTGGGTAGGAAAACGTGGTGATAGGTACAAGAATGGTAACAAGAATTTTTATTTATTCTGTTTTGTCACCATCTAAACACCTCCCATATTTATACCCTTAARTATATGTGACCTGAAGTATAATTATGTGGATGTACATGAAATTAAGTATGGGCACAGATACCAGCAAGTGTGTGTGTTTAAAAATATTACTTGATATTAATATATATAGAAAATGTATTCTATTAAAATAACAGAATTATCAATTAATTCTACCCCTCCACAGAAAGGACATGGAGCAAAAGAGAGTAGGTTTAGATTGGATATTAGGAAGAAATTTGTGGCTCTAAGGGATGTGAGGCCCTGGCASAGGGTGCCCAGAGAAGCTGTGGTTGCYCCATCCCTGAAAGTGTCCAAGTCCAGGTTGGATAGGTCTTGGAGCACCCTGGGATAGAGRAAAGTGTCCCTGCCCATGGCAGGARGTTGGAAYATGATGATCTTTCAGGTCCTTTCCAACCCAAACCATTCTGTGGTTCTACRATTATGTTATTATGTTATTATGTTGTGGTGTTATTCCTTCCCTTTCAGACTTTACATAATTAATAAGTTCTGAAATGCTCAAAACATTTATTTGTAAGGCAGGGCCTTAATGGAGCACAAACATAGGGCATGATTTAAACAGCTCTCTGGTTGTTCTTGCACCACAGGGTTAGAGGTTTCTGCAGCATTAATGAACTCAGTTTCCTTCATCTTCCCTCTTGGCCTTTGTCTGATTGAAAGCCTTGAATATTATTGCTTTCTCCTCTAGAGCTGAGTACTCCGAGCCTTGTCAAAGAAGCAGGAGTAATTTCAACATCAATAATCCTTGCTCTAAAGACCCCTTGCCAAAGAAAAATGGATATAAACTGGTCAATATACCCAAATTCTCATAATRCAAATCAGATACAATCAAAGGTGAACCAAGAGGCTCTCCCAGATTTTTTACAGCCACCATTGCTCCCATTTTTCAGGAAACTACAGCAGGAATCCCGACAACCATTTATTTTTGCTTTCCTTTCAGAGCTTTCACAGTTAATAAACACTTAGCATTTTCAAAATTAATTGCAGCACAATTTTCTGCACTATTTAGAGAGCCTTGAAAAAGGGAGTTGTCAAACAGACCCAATATGTCTCCAGCTCGACAACCATATGACTTAGCCTTGTGTTTYAGCCATACGGATGAGGAAGGCAACTGTGATTACTCCTCGTGGAAGGGGGGGATTCGAGACAAGATTGCAAATGTCAGCCTGGCTTGTCAAGTGTAACCAAGACTGTGGAATTGCTGAGCTGTGTACCCAAGAGTGTGTCAAGGCTGGATAACTTCCACAAAATAGGACAGGGCCGTCACGTGGTGTTGGAGCCAGTGAAGGAGTTTGTGTGCCCACAACAGATGTGCCGTGTTAAAGATAGTACCCAAAAATGGTCAGGTGCCAGCAGGACGAGTTTGTGAGCAGATCCTCCCAGCAGGAGCCAATTTCAGTGAAACAAGCTGGCAAGGCAGYTCGCTTGTCATGGATGCAAATGCCAGATTTGGCATCTGCAGGTTTGTGGCATGGGGGAGAGGGGGGAATGATCCAAGTTTCCACAACCAACTGGTGCCAGGGCTGCAAAGAAGAAATCTCTCAGATGTTTGGTCTGCAAAAAAACATTGACTTGATTGCCTAAATCTCATTTGAATAAAAGCAAGAGGGAAAAACAACACCAAACAAAATCCCAGGCAGTAGCTCGTTTACAACCCAGTGATCTCCTTTACACAGTAGTTTAAAAAATAAGGTCATGGTTTCTCTAAAGTCAAATTTTCTCCATGTCACCTCTTTATGCTTGTATGAAAACATTCACAGCCCAGACAGTCCTGGAAAATGAATTTTTAAAATGTGAGGGCCTGCAATGGGAAGTTCTTTGTTGTCTTTTCTCTCTATTAAGGATAACTGGGATTTGTTTCAATAAACACAGAAACCCAAGCTACCGAGCTTGTTTCTCGTTAAGACTCTTCTATGAGAGTTTAAACAATTGAAATCTGACAACGGTGACCAGGAATGATGAACAAATTTGTGTTGAGAACTTTGTGATTTGCCAAATACTGGTGTCATGTGGGAGCAGAGGGCACAGTGACATGTGTTTCAGGACCCAAGGAATCTGGTTAAGGAGGAATTTTCAGGATTGTCTCCTCCTTTCATATTTTTTTAATATCTGTGACAGCAAAATGTACAACTTCTGCTCTGTGCATTCTGCAACAGTGATTGTCCCATTCCTGGAAGTGCTCAAGGCCAGGTTGGACAGGGCTTGGAGCAATCTGCTCTAGTGGAAGGTGATCTTTCCTGCCCATGTAAGGGGGATGGAATGAGATGATTTTCAAGGTACTTTCCAAAACAAATCATTCTGGGCTTTTGTGATTTTATGTCTGGAGAAAACTTGCACCTTGCACCCAGACAAAACATCTGCTCCAAAGACTGCTGGAATGACTGATGGTTCCCATCACCAGAGAGATGTTCTACAATGTTCAGAGTCACCCCAGRGACAGATGGTTTGCAGTTTCACTCAGACTTTCATGAATGGTGAGTGCAAACAACTTGCAGAACAGGCTTGCCAATATTACAGAAGCAATGCCAAACCAGCTGGTTTTTTTTCCATTGCCTGGAACCAGGAAATTCTGGTTTTCCTAATTTCATGACAGTGAATGGTGGCTTAACTTCCAGGACAATATATCCATTTATTGCAGTMCATTTGTTTTCAAGGCAGCAGACAGTGATAGTGTTTTTCTAATATTTCCACTGGTAAAACAAGACTCATCTAAGGCTCTTTTTCTCAGGAATCTGATTAACCAGTATGGAGTTGGTAAGGAGTTGAGTCTCCTACACAGGGTATTTCAGATACCTGGTGTTTTGCCAGTTGTTATGTTGATCCTATAGCTTAGATCTGTGTTGGAGAACAAAATCACGTGTATGAAACTGCTCATATAAAAATAGGCTGCACATGAATTTGAAACTCAGATGAGAAAAAATGGGGAAAGGAGATTTTCTGTAGCTATATTGACTGAATTTATCTCCAACCACACATTTTTGTTTATCAGCTGAAAAATTAGACAATATGCTGGCAGATATGACCCAGAAATTGCAGCTGGTTTAGAAGAATTTYTCCCTGTGAGGGTGGTGAGRCCCTGGCCCWGGACAGGKTGYCCAGAGGAGCTGATCAYATCCCTGGAGGTGTCCAAGGTCAGTTTGGACCTGACTTGGAGCAATCTGGGATAGYGGAAGCTGTCCATGGCACRGGRGTTTGGAACTGCATGATCTTTTAGGTMTGTTCCAAYCYAAACCATTMTASGATTTTTGATTGATTCCATGATTCTCTTSTCACTTCACATGCACAAGGGTCAAAATAAYGGGATGGCTTTTGAAATAGCCAAAGCCAAGWGGAATRTGAACTGGAATTAATCCGCAAGAAGAGGGAGGTTCCCTTTCCTCCTGGCCCTGACAGACAAGCTCCAGCCCCACACTCTGCCCAGCTTCCCTCCCACACTCACTGTGAATTCAGTTCCACACAGACAAACCCACAGGGCAGGGGACAGCCCTTCACAGCAGGTTCCCAGCCTTGGCCAGGGCRGGGGAGGGCTGCAGGGCTCTTGCAGAAAGGAATATCCCTTCCCCTGCCTTTTAATTCCTGGCCTCTTCTCTGTCTGTGCCTGCGGAGCTGGCTGGTGACAGGAATGACAGCATTTCAGTGGCATTGTCACCTGTCCTGCCAGCACTAAGAATAGAGCAGCTCTGTTTCTCTGCTGCTGCTAAATCCCCCTGAGCGTGTGACACAACCAGAGGAGATCCATCCCTSCTGCYTTGCCTTGATTCYGTGAGGTTTTGTGCCACCAAAGRGGTTTTGTATCCCAGCCTGGGATAGTGGAAGGTGTCCCTGACCTTGGGATGGCAGTGGGGTGGAAAGAGAGGAGTTTTAAAGTTCCTTCCAACCCAAACCATTCTGTGATTCTGTGGTTTTATGATATAAATTGTGGCTGCTTCTGCCTTTAGCATAGTTACAATGGTATGCCTGTATTGACAAACTTTTTTAGAGGACACTGATCCTGTACGAATGGAAAACTTCTTTATCTGATATAGACTGAACAATTCCATCTCCACAAGGAGTAGCCGTGTTAGTTAAAGGTTTTTTTATTCTATTTTATTTCAACATTTTATCCACAAGTTTTTCTGTTACAGCTGTATTAGTTACTTTTCAGCCTAYCATGTTTACAGTGGAAAATTTTCTTAAAGCAAAGCCAATTTGCCCAAGGAGCTTGCAGAGTATCACCTCTTGCAGATATTTTAAAAACTCGCTACACATGGTCATTGACAACTGGCTCTGAGTGGCCCTTCTTGAGTAAGGGAGTTGGACCAGATGACATCGAGATGACTTCCAGCCTGTGA
>NW_026623620.1:92351-95925 GCF_030028575.1 Malurus melanocephalus
AACTGTGGCAATGAGCATGTGGCATTTTCCATGGATAAAGTTTAAAGCAATCCTTCTGAATATCTGTAGAAAGTTATTGTTGGAAATATGCCCCACAATATTTCTGGAGCACAAATTGCGAGCCTTTGCGAAAGTCCAATGTGTTTTACAGAGTTTTTTATGGTCTGTAAGGAAAAGAAACTGATTTATGCTTACTCTGGTCTGTCCCACATGCACATGCATAAGTGCCCATCCAAGCTTGAACACAAACATTAAAAGAGCATTAGAAAAGCCACTGAAGTGAAGCACTGCAAAGCCAAGACATGCAAGACTTTGCCACCTGTGCAGATACACCGTCTCCCTTTGTCACACACGCTACCTCCTGGAACCTGTAATTCCCTGATTCTTCTTCCAAAGATTACATGCCTTAAGAACAGATGCTGCTCATTAAGCTAATCATTAATCAATATTTTATTTTACCCCAATTATTCAAAACGGCRTGCAAAGTCTGTTCTGCTTTGAAAAACTAGATATAAGCAATTCATCTCTAATATTGGTGATACAAAACCTCTTTGGTGGCACAAATAGATGTATACACAAGATATATGGCACAAATATACATATACACTCATATATATCTCAGTGTATACAAATATTGGATTGTTTCTGTTCAYCTTTCACTGCCCTAGCGCAAACAATGACATTCTCACCTCAGTGAAACATGTACTGACCATGTCTTCGTTCCATTTCAGGTTCATTTTGGTGCTCCATGGAGCCTATGAGCCCTCTTCATTCTGCCAGAGAAGGAGATAATTCTCCTGTGAAGTCGAATGCCAACCTGATTGCTTCAGTTTTCTATGTGCTTGTTTTTTTTTTAGTGGTGATGTGTCACCATAGGCCTGTTGGAAAATGCATTTCTCCTTCTGAGTTGATTCAGAAAATCTCCCAAACTATTCTATCTTCTTTGCAGCAAGTTATTTAACTTGCAGCAAGTTATTTAATGTATTTTATAACCTATACAGTTGTTCAGTTGGTCCAATAAGAATAAATTCAGGTGAGTAGTTTGGCAAGATATTAACAGAAAAGAAAAGAAAGAATTTTTGAAGAGAAGTGAACTTGGAGGCTTAGTCAGTGTGAAGTCAGAAAAGAGTGGACAGGGGCTCTGCTGACCTGGAATGTGCTTAAGAGTAAGTTGAATTGCTCTCTGTGCTCCATGGGCACTGAGTGGTCTCTTTTGACTGGAACATAAGCACAGACATTGCTGCCATGTGACCATTGACRCCAAAGTGCAAATGCCTCAATTGCAGCCCAGAATCTACCCATCTGCTTGCTGTGCATGGTCACAACAGATTTGATCCAATACCAGTAATCCTGAAGGTGGATTTACTGAAGATTTGAACCATTTTTGAACCACCTTTGTTCCATGTTATGTCTAAATATTAACTCCCAGGTTGTCCCACAGCCTTAGGCAGCACTGCATACAATACACTTTGCTACGGAAACACCAATTCCTTCAAGAAAAACCCAGCATCAAAAAACTTCTTGTATTATCTCAGCCATTTAGCAAACTGTGGTAAAATAGAGCCSAGAATACATTATTTCCCCAACCTGGCAAAGACTCTCACTCGATAAACCACGATATATGTCTCTTCAGGTCTGTTTTACTTGTGGCTCTGCATGTGGTTACTCATGGCCTGTGTTGGACAGGAAGGGGAGAAATTCCTTCTCTCCACCTTACACGGTTTCRATATATCTGGTTAAAGCCTGCTGCAAGGGTATGGGAAGAGCAGATTTAAACTTTTCTCAGGCTAAAACTGCCCTGCTGCTCCAAATCTGAGATTCCCAGGACAATGTTTTAACCACGGGGCCATTATGCAAAAGATGAGTGTTGGCAGCACCTCTCCTGGCAGGTGTGAAGCACMCTGCTCTCACTATCCGTGCCCAAAGGTTTGATTTACAGACCTATGCCCAAAAGAAAATTTCTTGCCTTGGATAAATCTTTCCTTGAATTCTACAAAACCAAGGCATGGATGGTGTTTCATACCAGCCACTTCCCCCAGCTGGCTCAAGTGTTTAACCACTGAGTAGGTACCTGCCTAAGGCACTTTTCCCAAGTTTTCCAAAATTCAGCAGAATTAACTGTTGGTGCACAGGAAATGTAGGCACCTTAATCTGTAAGGTGAGTTCTGGAGAGACTGATTTTAAGATGAGCGGATGCTAAAAATGTCAGCCCCCAACCCCTTTTAGGATCTGGGCTATGCAGCCCATTCAAAGCCATTTATAGTCAAAAGAACAATCTTCTTTACACTCCACAAGTTTGGAGACAGACACCTGACAAATATCTTTCACTTCTTTATGAAGGAGGAGATTTATATGTGGTTCCATGTTTTAGAGAAACTCAGATAAATTAGAAATTCAAGTACGATTATCCAGGTAGGCATCCACAGCCTGAATCAATCTACCCATCTCATTTTTTACTGTGCACTGAAACCAGGAGGGAGAGAGGAAGGGACATGGCTGTCATTGATCCATCCATGTGCAGGAAGTGATAATCCTCTAAAAATCAAGAGAGAATCAGTAGAGAAGTTCATTTCTCTGTATATACAAAGAAAAGCTCCCAGCTACTTACGGCATAAATTACCAGCACAGCTTTAYGACCAGAAGTGATTCTTCACACAGAATATAATTGACCAGTGAATACTTTAGTATTTTGCAGAGAGCTTTGGATCCTAAAAGCCTACAGGTACTGACTGATGAAGTTCCTAGAAGAGAAATTCATGGAAAGCAATTAAAAATAAAGTTTCAAACCTGGCTCAGCCCAAATCCAGAACTTCCTAGAGGCTGGAAGAACATTTTGTGTTCACTGCATGCACCCAGTTGCTGTGCTGTCCCTGAGATATTCACCCCCAGTTGTGGTCAGAGATGACCAGCTGGGGTTCAGTAAATGAACCTTCATTTCCAATWAGGAAACTTAGATGAGCTCCATGAGCTTTAGAAAAAATGAAATGTATTGGAAGTGTGTTAAAAAAAAAAATCTGTGTCATCCCTGCCTTCAGTCATGGCCTTTGTTTGTTATACCAACAAGTAAAGCAAGGAGGATCTCAAGGTTCTACCAGCAACTGACACTTATCCATTGCTCAGACAAAGGTCTCACAAAGGTAGAATAATTCTTTCAGAGGTAGAATAATTCTTTCAGAGTCCCTAAATGCAACTCTGGAAATAGGAAATTAACAGATGTTTGTACAAAGTCTTTACTTAGTGTTGCTGTTCCAAAATGCAGAAATACACCTCATCCGGTATCCAGGCAAGGGTATCGTTCGCAACCATGTGTTTGAAATAATTTATATTTTCTGTGAAGTGTCTGTGAAGAGTTTTGAAAACAAAACAAACAAAAATTGTTGTAAATTATCTCAGAATCACAGAATCTGAGAGTTTGGGTTAGAAGAGACCTAAGAGGTCATMATTCCAACAGCCCTGCCACGGGCAGGGACACCTTCCACTATCCCAGGTTGCTCCGAGCCCTGTCCTACCTGGTCTTCCAGGCATGGGGCAGCCAAGTTTGTCTGGGCAACCTGTGCCAGGGTCTCACCACCAT
>NW_026623620.1:96029-101069 GCF_030028575.1 Malurus melanocephalus
AAAAAAAAAAAAAAAAAAAAAAAAAAAAAAAAAAAAAAAAAAAAAAAAAAAAAAAAAAAAAAAAAAAAAAAAAAAAAAAAAACCCCCCACTATTTGCCATACTATAGTGAGATTGTTTTTCCAACCTTTTAGCCCAGTCAACAACAGCTCCCTATAGACTGGGTTATCTTTCCTCATCTCCAATGAGCAGCAGTGTTGTGTGGTGGTGCAGTACAGAAATATTACAGAGACACTTGTGCACAAAAAAAAAAAAAAACTATTGCCATTTGTTTTTAAAAGAGAAAATGGAAAGACCATAGTCAGACTGGGTTCAAATACATCAATTTTGTACTCTGAGCCTTCATTGCCAGAGAAGAAGTAGAGAAATCTTCATCTGCAATGACTGATGCTGCCAGCCTGTACAASCAGTCAAAGAAGTAATCTGATTCAAAGACAGGGCTAAGCAAGAGGTATCACTCACAAGGGTTTTTCCCTGTCAAAAAATTAAGAAAGAGGAAGAAAGGATTGTGTCATAAGGAGGTTCAGCATTTCCTTTTGTGCAGTCAATGGAAAAGCTCCCACTTGCAGCCTTGATCTGAAAAACAAGAGTGTAACAAGTCTGATGGATAGATTCATACCAGTGGTTCAGAATACACCTAAATTCACATAGAATAAGGATAGAATATCATTCTAAAAGCAGAGAAAACACCAAAGAGTGTTGTAATGGTCTTGTTTGACTTTAAGGGAATTTATCACAAAATAACAAGTGCTTTACTTTTGGTGTCTGTTTTAAATCTGACTCGGAATATAAAATTATAGAATGGTTTGGGCTGGAAGGGACCTTAAAGCTCATCTCACTCCAACCTCCTGCCATGGGCAGGGACCCCTTCCAGAAACCAGATTGCTCCAAACCCTGTCTGACCTGGCCTTGAGGACACTACATCCTTGAGGATGGGTTAGAAGCTGAGCCCTGCTTTCACCAGATGTGTATTTTCTGTCCTAGGCTACACARAATGATTTGTAAGGCTCAATTCCAGGCAGATAAATGGCACATCACTCAGCTGGTGCAGACTGGCACTCCTGGTGACACTGCTCATAGACTGAACAGGGAAGATGGATGAATATTTCTCATGTGGACTTTTCCAGTCTATGGACAGYCCCTCCAGGTCAGGACTGGGAGGCAATTTCACACATTTCATTTTTTTTATGTCCTTTTCTACCTATGTGTCATGCATAATCCTGAAATTGCCTACCAAGAAAGCAGAGGACTCTTCCTCCGTAGACAGGAACACCCAATTTCTTCACTGGAAGAAATTTTAAAAAACAGTAAAGAACAGGATTTTGTCACAAGAAGGGTTTGTATCTCACTTTTTTTGCAGTCAGTGGAAAAGTTCCTACATCTATACTTAAGCCAAAAGACAAAGTAGGAAACTGCAGAAGCTGGAATCTAACATGAGAGCCAGAGGCATGTGAAACTCAGCTATTTCCAACTGCACAAACCTGTGCAAACATAGCTTTCATTTTTCTTCCTCCTAAAATTCCCTGGTAGTTATCAGCTTCTAATTTCCTCCTAAAAATTCCCAGTAAAATTTAAAGAAACAAAGCACCACTTGGCTGTGTTCTGTAACAAGAGCTTTTGCATAGGGCTAATGTGAAATTTCACTGCTCCTTTCTGCTCAAGGGTCCGGAAACCTTTGCTATTACTTGGCTTGATGTCCAGTCATTTATAATAGGAGCTTATTAATTTATTTTCTTTCCTATTAGAATKGCCAGTGACTTGTGTTTAGCCCAAGGCATCCAACACTGTCCCAAAGAAATCCCTGCTGTTATCCAGAAGGTGATTTATAAAACACTAAGAGGCAGTTTGGGTGCAACCTCTCYCTTTTAGACAGTGAAARGATTTAGGTTTGGATGGYTGGATCAYGGCAAACAGCATCARAGCCAGGGAAAATATYCCAGCCCTGTTTCACCTGCAAGCACAGGAAAAGTGAGGAAATGGTTCCTGCCTTCTCCACTGTCCATGAAAGGAAGCTCAGTAAATAATTTTAGAATATAGATGAAATTTGAAGATAGCTGGATTCAAATTACCTCTCTGAGATTGCAGAGGGAATTTAGTAATGAGCCATTAAAGTCTAAATTCAATACCTCAACACAAGACCATCTCCTTTTTCAAAACTTTATTTATGTGTAAGGAGTAGTGGACTGGTCTTGAGTATTTATGTTTCTGGAAATTAAGTTTTTATATCAGACCTCAGAGAACTTCTACGTGATCATGCCCAGTTCCACWCACTATCAGCCCTTCCCTTCAGTGAACTGTAAAGTAAGAGGGAAAACTGCTAATTAAAGATCTTCCAAATGCCAGAGACTGAGCAGACTGCACCAGCTCCTCCACGTAATGGAGTCCCAGCATTATAATGAGTGTTCTTCCAATGAAGGAAAGACATATGATGATGGGTTTGTGAAGATGGTATGGATCTGCCTGGGCTGGTTTTGTACTATCTCAAAAAAAAAATTTAAATGGCATTAGGGTACATGAAATTTTGCAATCAGATGACTCAACTCTTGTTTGCTTATCAGTAAAACTGAAGGCCAAATCTCACCTGTTCTAATCCCATAAAATGGTTTCTTTTATTTTTTTTTTTCTCCTTTTATTTTTAGTTTATTTGTTTGTTTGTGTGATACCAGTTCAGACATTATCCATCCTGCAGTGTCATTTCCCTTTGAATCCCATGGGGATAAATTAGCCAGACTTCCCCCATCAGATGATTGCTCTGCAAAGTGGAATAAACGTGTATGCTGAGCATCCCTGCACAAGTTGAAATTAAATTTGGATTCATGGATTTCTGTTTGCTGTCCYCCCTGAACTTTTCTGTTTCCTCTCTAGGACTGTGAAATGACTACATGGGTCAGATCCAATATAAGGTGGAGAGAACATGTAGGAAAAACATATTCATCTCTTCCAGGAGCAAAATCCAGGGTTTCAGGACTACCTGGGAAGACAGTTTTTCCATAACTGTCTTTCAGATCTTAAGATTGYTTTGGGTTGCTTGGGGATTTGGATTGTTTGGGATTGTTTTGGGTTACCTGGGGTGGTTGGGAGGAACTCCTCCCATTTTTCATTCCCTCTGGCTCTTTTCCAGGTGCCAACAGCCTCGATGTAATCCCTCATCTGCCTTGTGCAACACTGCAATTCTTCCCAAAGAACCAGGAAAACACAACTGGGTCCTCAGGAACTGGCAGTGAATGAAAATCAAGCAGAGCCTACTTTGCTTGAAAGTTTTTCAGAAGATGCAGTGCCCATAAATATGTTCTTTGCTGCCCTACATGCCAGCAATTTCAGCTACCCTAGACAAGGGGCAAAATAACCTGGAAATCATTGTGATTTCAGCCAACCAACTGAAATTCAGCCCAAGATTCGTATACAATCTTTTTCTTTTTTCTTTTTTTTCTTTTTTTAAATGTGATGCTGTAATCAAAAAATGGAACCAGAGTGGTCTTGGCTTTGTTGCTCTTTTAATCTCTATTCAGGCAATTTGCTGAATAGACCTACCAGAATGGAAAGCATTATATATATAGTGGAAAAATATTTAAGGTCCTTGGATGCCTACATTTCCCCAAATTTCTACCTGCTCAAAACCAAACTATGGGAAAAATCCAAATTTACTACTGTGTTTAAACAKGTAAGGATAATTTATTAGGGATCCACTTATTGATACTTAATGCCTGCTGACTTTCTATTCTATAGACAGTATATTTAATATATAATATGTATTATAAATCTAATACTTATTATTGAATTCTTATTGATTGTAAAGGATGAGGGGAGGTAGTTGGACAGCATGTCACATACATCTGCATTACAAATTAAAATAATATWTTTTTTTAAATACTAAGGTCATTTATTTAGATGTTAAATTAAGAGTGTTTGTCAAATATTCACTCTAATGTAAAAAGAAGATTTCCTCTTAACATCCTTCCTCTGCTGAAGTAGGAACAGGTTGAGAAGGATCTCTACAATTCCCCTGGATTTAGTRGGTGAAGCTCCTTTTACATCAAGTATGCCCAGATGAGAACCCTGGGTTGGGGTCAGGGAACTTTGAAGGATGAATACAGTGGAAATGTCACAGCTGTTAATATTTTCCTGATTAGAAAAACTTATTAGTGTCTTACAATCTTCCTAAAACCTAAAGAGGCTCCAAGAGAGCTGGAGGGAGACTTTGGGCAAGGGCCTGGAGGGACGGAACAGGGGGAAATGGCTTCATACTGAAAGAGAGCAGGTTTAGGTTGGATATTAGAAASAAGTTTMCTCAGAAAGTGGTGAGGCCATGGCACAGGTTGCCCAGTTGAATCTTCTCCATSCCTGGAAGTGTTCACAGCCAGGCTGGGCTGGGCTTGGAGCAGCCTGGTCCAGTGGAAGACATCCCTGCCCAYGGAAGGRGTTGRAATGAGATGATTTTTAAGGTCYTTTTCACCCCAAACAATTCTGTTCTGTGATTCTTTGTACTAATATGGCTTTATCTACTGAAATTGCTCTGATCTTTAACACATCAATCACCAGAACTCCTTCCAACAAAGGATGAGGAACCCATCCTCTGAACCTTTTACTGATACAGTTTGGCATTATTCCACTGTTCTACAGTTGTGGAAACTGAGGCACAGACCTGGGGCCAGAGCAAGCTGTAGATCATGGACCTGTCATCGGATATAAGAATCAGAAAATTTCTGAGTTCTGACTCTGTGTCATAAACAGAAGTATCACCTTTATTCACTAAATGATCCATTAATAAATTAAAATCAAGAAAGAGTAAAAGAAGAGCAAGATAAGAATATGAAGGGAAATAGATTTTATTTCTAGCAAGTTGTATCTTGTATGGGTGGAATCAAAATAGCTTCAAATAGCATAGGAAATGCACCCATTCCTGTCACCTAGCTAAGAAACCCACTAGGGACAGCAAATCCCCCTGTAGCTGAATCCCAGAGCTCGTGGGCACGATATCTCTCCTGTGAGCTGCTGTAGTCATCCCTGTCAATTCCAAAATCTTCCCTCCCTGCCTCTCTCCC